>NW_027069348.1:0-41666 GCF_037157495.1 Lathamus discolor | reverse complement strand
TAGGAGGAGGCACTGGGCTTGTTCATGTGCTTGGAGCTCACCTCTGCGTGCAGAGGTGCTGGGGGCAATGCAGGAGCCTTGTGTGTGCAGGAGCTGCTGGCGTCAGAGGTGCTGAGAAGGTGGCAGGGCAGGAGAACTTGTACCTCCCTGTCAGTGCCTGGGGGAGTGCAAGGGTCACCCCAGCTCCCAGGAACCCCCCCTTACATTCACCCCCCCCCGGGCAGAGGGATGATCTCATCGCCAGCATCCTCACAGGTAAGGTTTAGGGAGAACCACCCAGCTGCACACCCAAAACCTGTCAGGTCCCCCGTATCTCCACTACTCCCTCCCCAATGATCTCTGGGGTGGTCTCTGGTGGCTGTAGCCCCTTTTTGAGGGCTCCATTGGTCCCCAGATTATTCTGTCCCCTGCAGAGCTTGGGCACATTCCCATGAACCTCCAAATCCTCCCAAACCTCCAGTTCCCTTCTGAACCCCAAATCCCCCCCATTTATTGCCACGGGCCAACAGGGGCACTGAAGAGTCGGGGTACCCTGGGACAAGTGTAACCCCTGGTTTTAGGATACGGGGTGTTCCCCAAATCCCTGCACCACCCTGGGGAGCTTTCGGGATCCCACCCAATGGCCAAATCCCCTCTGAGCCCCCAAACTCTTCTCCTCAACACATCTCCACCCTGAGAGAACCTTGCTCACCCAAGAGCGACTCAGGGTGCCCTGGGACCCAGGTACCCCCTGTTTTCGGCACATGGGAGCTCCCCCAGTATAATGTTCAGTTCAGTGGTGGCCCGTTCCTAAAGGGAAAGGATGGTATTGGTTATGTGGAGAAAATGCTTCTAAGACTTTACCCCCAAACAGGAAGGGGGCATGCACCTTAGGTGCTCTGACACCCAATCTTACTATTATTGACATGTATCCTTCTGGGACCTGGATTAGAAGTTTTGCTAAACGGATTAAGCGAGGGTTTAACCCTATTGCTGAACGAAGCACCGCATTTCATAGTTTTGTAGGAGTAAGTGAATTAAAGAAGGCGATCGTAAATACCTCAGCAACTATAGAGGAAATTGAAAGTAAAACCATTGATGTAATCCAAGCGGAAGAAAAAGAGATAACTAGCCTATCTAAAGTGGTATTACAAAACTAAATGGCTCTAGACATATTACTGGCTTCACAAGGAGGGGTTTGTTCCATGATCAGTGAAAGCTATATAGATCAAATTAGAACTTATTGTTTCAATGCACACATTAGAGTTTCAATGCAGAAATTAGCGCTTCAATGCAGAACTTACTGGTTCAATGCAGAACTTAGCTTTTCAAAGGAGAACTTATTGTTTCAATGCAGACCTTAGTGTTTTAATGTAGATCTTTAACATTTCAATGCGCAGGTTTGAATTTCAAAGCAGAACTAAGAGTTTCAATGCAGATATTAGCGTTTCAATGCATAACTTAGCTTTTCAAAGGAGAACTTATTTCAATGCACAACTTAGTGTTTCAAATCAGAACGTAGTGTTTCAATGCAGAGCTTAGCGTTGCAATGCAGATCTTACCGTTTCAATGCAGATCTTAGCGTTTCAATGCAGATCTTACCGTTTCAAAGCAGAACTACACGTTTTAATGTAGAACTTCAACGCACAACTTTGAATTTCAATGCAGATCTTTACCATTCCAAAGAAGACGTAGCATTTCAATGCAGAACTTTGTGTTTCAATGCAGAGCTTAGCATTTCAATTCAGAGCCTTGCGTTTCAAGTGAGAACCTACCATTTCAATGCAGAACTTACAGTTTCAATGCAGACCTTAGCGTTTCAAACTACAACTTTCAAATTTTAATGCACAGATTTGAGTTTTAATGCAGAACTTAGCGTTTCAAAGCAGAATTTACCTTTTCAATGCAGAATTTTGCGTACCAAAGCAGAACTTAGTGTTTCAATGGAGAATTTAGCATTACAATGCAGAATGTACCATTTCAAAGCAGAAATAAGTGTTTCACAGCAGAACTTAGCGTTTCAATGTGGAACTTAGATTTTCAAATTAGAAGTTATTGTTTCAATGCAGAACTTACAGTTTCAATGCAGACCTTAGCGTTTCAAACTACAACTTTCACATTTCAATGCACAGATTTGAGTTCCAATGCAGAATTTACCTTTTCAATGCAGAATTTAGTACCAAAGCAGAACTTAGTGTTTCAATGGAGAATATAGCGTTTCAATGGAGAATTAACATTTCAATGCAGAATGTACCATTTCAAAGCAGAAATCAGTGTTTCACAGCAGAACTTAGCCTTTCAATGCGGAACTTAGCGTTTCAAATTAGAACTTATTGCTTCAATGCAGAAATTAGCCTTTCAATACAGACCTTAGTGTTTCAATGCAGAATATACCATTTCAATGCAGAAATCAATATTTTAATGCAGTACTTACCGTTTCAATGCAGAACTTAGCGTTTCAATGAAGAACTTAACCTTTCAATGCTGATCGTAGAGTTTCAAAGCAGAACTTCGCGTTTTAATGCATGCCTTACCCTTTCAATGCAGATCTTTACCGTTTCAATGCACAACTAAGCGTTTCAAAGCAGAAGTACACGTTTCAATGCAGAACTTAGTGTTTCAATGCAGAACTTACCATTTCAACACAGAACTTCTTTTTGCAATGCAGGCATTAGTGTTTGAACCTAGAAATTTCACATTTCAATGCACAGCTTTGAGTTTCAATGCAGAACTTACGGTTTCAATGCAGAACGTACAGTTTCAAAGCAGAATTTAGTGTTTCAATACAGATCTTATTGTTTCAATGCAGAATGTACCTTTAAATGGAGAACTTAGCCTTTAAATGCGGATCTCTACCGTTTCAAAGCAGAACTAAGCATTTCAATGCAGAACTTACCGTTTCAATGCAGAATGTGCCGTTTCAAAGCAGAACTTAAGGTTTCAATGCAGAACATAGCGTTTCAAATTAGAACATATTGTTTCAATTCTGACATTAGTGTTTCAATACAGACCTTAGTGTTTCAATGCCAAATGTACCATTTCTATGCAGAAAGTAGCGTTTGACTGCAGAATTTAGCGTTTCAAAGTAGAACTTTACGTTTCAATGCAGAACATAGCTTTTCAATGCATAACTTATTGTTTCAATTCTAACATTAGTTTTTCAATGCTGAATGTACCGTTTCAATGCAGACATTAGCGTTTCAGTGCAGAACTTAGCGTTTCAAAGCAGAACTTAACGTTTCAATGCGGGACTTACCATTTCAACACAGAACTTTTTTTTCAGTGCAGACCTTAGCGTTACAAATTACAACTTTCACATTTCAATGCACAGCTTCGAGTTGCTATTCAGAACTTACCGTT
Source organism: Lathamus discolor (assembly GCF_037157495.1). Lineage (NCBI taxonomy): Eukaryota > Metazoa > Chordata > Aves > Psittaciformes > Psittacidae > Lathamus > Lathamus discolor. The sequence goes on along the minus strand of NW_027069348.1, from coordinate 38,327 downwards.
TCAATGCCAAACTTACCGTTTCAATGCAGAACTTACCGTTTCAATGCAGAACTTACCCAATGGAGAACTTAGTGTTTCAAAGCATACCTTAGCCTTTCAAAGCAGGTCTTTCCCGTTTCAAAGCAGAACTAAGCGATTCAAAGCAGAACATAGCGTTTCAATGCTGAATATACCGATTCAAACCAGAACGTAGTGTTTCAAAGCAGAGCTTAGAGGTTCAATGCAGAATATAGCATTTCAATGCAGAACTTAGCGTTTCAATGCAGATATTAGTGTTTCAATGTAGACCTTAGCGTTTCAATGCAGATATTAGTGTTTCAATGTAGAGCTTAGCGTTTCAATGCAGAACTTAACCTTTCAATGCAGAACTTAGAGTTCCAATGTAGAACTTTAGCGCTTCAATGCACAACTTTTATTTTCAATGCAGAAGTTAGCGTTTCAATGCAGAATGTACAGATTCAAAGCAGAACGTAGTGTTTCAAAGCAGAGGTTAGCATTTCAATGCAGAACTTAGCGTTTCAATGCAGAACATAGCGTTTCAATGCAGAACATAGCGTTTCATATTAGAATTTATTGTTTCAATTCTGACATTAGCTTTTCAATACAGACCTTAATGTTTCAATGCAGAATGTATTCTTTCAAGGCAGATAATAGCGTTTAAATGCAGAACGTAGCCTTTCAATGCAGAACATAAGGTTTCAATGAAGAACATACCGTTTCAATGCAGAATGTAACGATTCAAATCAGAATGCAGTGTTTCAAAACAGAGCTTCGCGTTTCTACGCAGAACTTGGTGTTTCAATGCAGATAATAGTGTTTCAATGCAGAGCTTAGCATTTTAAGGCGGAACTTAGCGTTTCAATGCAGAGCTTAGACTTTCAATGTGGAACATAGCGTTTCAATGCAGAGCTTAGCCTTGCAATGCAGAACTTAGCATTTCAATGTAGAATTTAGAGCTTCAATGCGGAGCTAAGCTTTTCAATGAGAAATTATTGTTTAAATCCAGACATTAGCTTTTCTATGCAGAACTTTAAAGTTTCTATGCACAAGTTTGAGTTTCAAAGCAGAATTAAGCGCTTCAATGCAGAACTTACCGTTTCAATGCAGAACTTAGCTTTTCAAATTAGAACTTATTGGTTCAATGCAGAACTTAGCTTTCAAAGGAGAACTTACTGTTTCAATGCAGCCCTTAGTGTTTCAATGTTGATCTTTAACTCTTCAATGCACAAGTTCGAGTTTCAAACCAGACATTAGAGTTTCAATGCATATGTTAGGGTTTCAATGCAGAAATTAACGTTTTAAAGCAGAACTAAGCGTTTCAAAGCAAAACTTACCATTTCAATGGAGAATTTAACGTTTGAAAGTTGTTGCTGGGCATCTTCAGCACACAGGGAGCATTGCAGGGGTAACACCAACATTCCCGTCTCACCTCACTTTCCTACCCCGAAGAGCATTTGAATCCAACATCTCCGGGGCCTGCTCTCCTCTGAGCACAGCAGAGTAAAGCACGAAGGTTTAGCTAACCTCCCACAGGAAAAGAGCCTGGAGTGAATGAGTCTTCTGGGCATCTTCAGCACCCAGTGAGCTTTGCAAGGGTGACACACACATTGCTGTCTCACCTCACTTTCCTACCTCAAAGTGCATTTGAATCCAACATCTGCGGTGCCTGCTCTCGTCTGAGAAAAGCAGAGTAAAGCACGAATGTTTGAAGTCTGCTCCCACAGCAAAAGAAACTTGTGTGAAAGATCTCTCTTGCCATGTTCAGCACACAGGGAGCATTGCAGTGGTGACACGCACATTGCTGTCTCTCCTCACTTTCCTACCTCAAAGTGCATTTGATTCCAACATCTCCGGTGCCTGCTATCTGCAGAGCACAGCACAGTAAAGCACGAACGTTTGAACTCTGCTCCCAGAGCAAAAGAGCCAGGTTTGAAATTTGTTGCTGTTGCTGGGCTTGTTCAGCACACAGGGCGCATTGTAGGGGTGACACACATTGCTGTCTCACCTCACTTTCCTACCTCAAAGTGCATTTGAATCCAACATCTGCGGTGCCTGCTCTCGTCTGAACACAGCAGAGTAAAACACGAATATTTATACTCTGCTCTGATTTGTAGAAAACTCCAGGAACAAACTTGCCAACAAAGTTTTCAAGCTGAGAAGCAGGTATTCTTTATTGCGGCGCCGGGAGACACGGGGGATAGCTCCTCCTAATGTGTGTCCCTCTGTTGCTCCACAAGCTGTCCTTATATAGTCCCTCGCCATAAAACATTACGTCATTTTCCAGAAAGTTCCCCGCATGCGTACAGAGTTGTGGTGGTGGTCTCTGAGGGTCATTTACTTTTTCCAACAATCTTCATCACTTCTGGAAGCCTTTGGAGCATGCGCAGTAGATGCTCATACCAGTTTAATTGGTTCGTTAGCACAGGAGACATAATAATCCTCCTATCCTCCTACTTATCTGTTAGTTTAACTGCAGCCCATCCCGGACACCTGCTATTCCCAGATGCTCCTAATCCCTGCGTCCTGTTCTTCTAGCCTTTTTTTTTTAAAACTCTGTCAACTATAACAGTTTATCTTGTACAAGAATGCTCAGAGTGTTCTCTAGCTGCACTCTATTTTTTTTCTATTTATCATGCACTTTAGTAATTTTCCATCGCTACTGGTACAAAGCCATCAAACTTAACATTCCTTAAAACTGATTCTAAAGGTTTATATATACCATTTTGTGATTTTCTGTCCCCCTTGTTTCAAATCCCCCCTTGTTCTGTCCTTTTGCAAACTCTTTTGCAACATTTTATATATTACCATTACCATCAGAAGTCTTTTGAAATAATTTCCCTTTTCTACTTGGTGCTTAATGTCACTCCTTTTCCAGTCTTCATAATATATCATAGCATTTACAACACCAGAGAGAACATTGTATCATACCACAAGTAATCAATATTAAAATAATTAACACCAATATACCTGCAACCAGTTGCCTCAAGCAGGAGAGAACAGGTAACCATGAAGTTAACCTTTTCCATATTTTTTTTTTTTCAAAACCCCAGGAGGTGTCATCCATTACCATTTAATGAAATATCTTAGTTTTTTTCCAAATTTCCTCCATATCTGTTTCAATTCTGCCACTTTGGTCTATATAGGAGCAACAACTTTCACTGATTATGGAACAAACCCCTCCTTGTGATGTCAATAACATGTCTAGTGCCATTCAGTTTTGTAATACCACCTTAGATAAGCTAAATCTCTCTCATTCTGCCTGGATTATATCAATGTTTTTATTTTCCATTTCCTCTATGGTTGCTAAGATATTTATAATTTATAATTCACTTATTCCCAAAGCTGGAATTAGCCCTCTTACAAAACTATGAAATGCGGTGTGCTGTTCAATAACAGGGTTAAACTCTTATTTAATCTGTTTAGCAAAATTGGGTATTACAGCACCTAAGGTGCTTGCCCCCTTCTAGTTAGGGGCTAGAGTCTTTAGTTCCAATTTTTAATAGAGCCAGTGATAAAGCTTGGTACCAATATAAATTTGTTTCCTGAGATATTTTACTAATCTGTTTAATCAGATGGTTCATCTTTTCTACTTGCCGCTGGCCTGAGGCCTGTATGGATCACGTAGTTGCCAAAAAATTTCAAATTTTTTCCTAATTTCTTGTAACAATTTTGCAGTAAAGTGTTAACCTCGGTCTGAAGAAATTGCCTCTGGTACTCCAAAATGAGGTATGAATTCGTTAAATAATATTTTAATCACTTGTCTTGCATTATTTATCTTACAAGGCAATGCTTCTGGCCAGCCTGAAAAAGTAGCCTTTAACACCAACAAATATCGACAACCTCCTTTTCTTGATAATTCAGAAAAATCTGTTTGCCACTGCTGTCCCAGATAACTTCCTCTCACAATTGTCCCAATTTAATTTCTATTTTCTGTTTTAGGATTATTCTTAAGACATAGCTGACATTGTTTTGCCACTAAATGAACTATAGTATACAGATTTCTTCCTACAATTTGTTTGTTTAAGTGTTTATACAAAGAGTTACTATCACAATGAGTTTTATTATGTTCCTCCAGAGCTAACTTCCAGAGTTGGCTATAGGGGGTTACAATTCTCCCATCAGGTATCTGAACCCCCACCCTCTTTATTTTCCTGTCCTTTTAGATATTGAATCAATTTTCTGTCCTCTTTTGAATACCTAGGTTTAGATTTCTCAATTGTTAGTTTGCCATCAGGGATTAAGGACATGATTTTAGATTGTTCAGCTGCTCGTTTGGCTTCAAAATCGGCCAAATTGTTTCCAATTTCCTGATCAGAGTCACCTTGATGTCCTTTACAGTACATAATAGCTACTTCTTCGGGTAGCTGAGCAGCTTGTAGTAATTGTAGAATTTCTGTAGCATGTTTAATCTGTTTCCCTTGTGTGTTCAAAAGTCCTTGCTCTTTCCAGATAGCACCATGTGCATGGACCACACCAAATGCGTATTTAGAATCAGTCCAAATATTTTTCCTTTTATCTTCAGCCAGTTCCAGGAATCTCATTAATGTTATTATTTCTGCCTTCTGGGCAGAGGTGTTTGCAGGTAAAGGTTTAGCTTCTATTACCTGTGAAGTGGTGGTAACGGCATATCCTGCCTTTCATTCACCTGCTTTCGTTCATGAAGCTACTACCTCAGTAAACTAAGTATCAGCACCTTCCAGAGCTTTTTCTTTCAAGTCTGGTCGGCTCAAATACACAGTCTCTATGGTGGCCATGCAGTTGTGTGTTAGTAGTTCTGTCAGTTGTTCCTGCAAAAAAGATGCTGGATTCACAACATTAGTGACCGCAATTTCTATATCATCCCGTTCCACAAGAGTGGCCTGGTATTTTAAAAAACGTGAAGGAGATAACCAGTGGGCTCCTTTCTTTTCCAGGACTGCTGATACCACATGGGACACTAGCACAGTAATCTTCTGTCCCAAGGTGAATTTGCGAGCATCTTCAATATTCATGACAACCGCCGCCAGAGCCATTAGGCATCCGGGCCAACCTTTGCTTGCTTCAGCCAGTTTTTTGAAAAATATGCCACTGCCTTTCTGTATGGTCCTAGTTTCTGAGCAAGGACCCCCAAAGCTATTCTCTGCTCTTCATAGGAATATAGCCTAAAGGATTTAGTCACATCCGGAAGCCACAGAGTTGCAGCTCTCATTAGCTCTGTTTTTAAATTTTTCAGTCCGTTTTAAAGAGGGAGGGTTTCCTTTCAACAGTTCTTATAGTGGTCTTACCAGAACACAATAATCATGGATCCAAAGTCTGCACCCATCCGGTCATTCCCAGGAATCCCGGTCATTCCCGGGAATGCCCGCAGCTCCTTGATGGTCGACGGTCATGGAGTCTGACAAATGGCTTCTTTTCTAGCAGCTCCAAGTTCTGTCTGTCCTCCTGCTATTTCATATCCTAGGTAGGAAACTCAGGTTTGTATTAGTTGGGCCTTTCATTTGGATATTCGATAACCGTTCAGTCCCAGAAAATTTAATAATTCCACTGTCCAATGGATACATTCTGCCTTTCTTTCTGTAGCAATCAATAGGTCATCCACATATTGCAACAGAGTCCCGTCTGAGTAGGTGGCTTCCATGATTCTAGTTCTCATGCTAGCTGATTTCCAAAAATCGCTGGACTGTTTTAAACTCTTTAGGTAATACTGCCCAAGTTAATTGAGTTTCCCTTCCTTTGTCAGGATTTTCCCATTCAAAAGCAAATAACTTTGGGTTTCTTTAGCCAGTGGTAAGCAAAAGAAAGCATCCTTCAAATCCAGGATGGCAAACCATTTCTGATTATTGTTTAATTTAGTCAATAAGTCCTACAAATTAGCTACTACTGGATCCTACTATCCTCTGCTCTTTTGTTGATTGCCCTGAGATCTTGAACCAATCTGCACCTTTTGCCATCATATTCCTTTACTGTCCAGATAGGAGTGTTATATTCCAAGTCACATTCAATTAATCATCTATATTTTAAAATTTATTAGTGATTGTTGATTCCCTTTGATCTTCTAATTTTAAGGGATATTGTTTTATTCTAATTGAGCAAGCCCCCCCCTTTTTTATTTACACTTTCAGAGGCAAAGCACTTTTCGCCTTACCTGGAACTTCAGATGCCCATACTCCCAGATATACCTGATTAAGGTTTTCTTCTATTTCAGGGAGGTCCTCCTGTTTGCTTTTCTGCTGAATTACAGATAAACTCAAAACTGCAATTAATTGATTATTTTTAACTCTAAATTCCATTTTGTCTTCTTTAAATGTTGCTTCTTGCCCTAATAAAGATTTTACAGAATTTGGCATGCATAAAAATTTATGCATTCCTATTTATTTTCCCAATTTGTACTTTAAAGGCTTCAGAAAGAATGCCTCTCTCCTTTTTCCTTTTTTTTTTTTTCCTGGTGGCCAGTAGCTCCCACATCTGTAACGAGTTCTTTTCTCTCTGATTTAATACCAAATAACTTGCTCCTGTAATCGCTAAAATTCCACTTTATTTCCTCTAGTCCCTAGTTTTAATTTAACCAGTGGATCTTGTAGGGTAGATTCCCCAGGTCCCCGTCAGTCTAGTTGCAATTCAGTCACCGGAGCCACCCCATGGCACTGCCCCCCCACCCAGGGCAGTCTTACTTCCAATGTCCAAACTCCCCACAGCACGCACACCGATCCGCTTCCACAGAAGAAGAGCTCACTCCCCCACCTCTGCCCGACATCCCTCCTCCCAGGCTCAAACACAGGAGCTGCTCGAGCTCCCCTCCTTTCCCCCTTGGTTTTCCCTTTTGTTTTTTTTCCTCACAGTTGCTCACCCTGCTCTGCAGGGGCTGCAGGTGCCTGCCTCTGCAACAGCGCTTCTTCTTTAACCCTTTCTTAACTCTGAATGTGAATTTGCCGCTTTTTGCCAGTGGCAGCAATCTCTTCCTCCCTATCAATATCAGATAGGACAGGTGCAGAGGGTGCTCCTCTCAGAGGCAGCTGTGACACATAATTTTCCAACCTATCTTCCTGATTACTGTTTTTTAACTTTAAACATCTTTCCCCAATATCACAGGCTGAACAGCATCTCTCCATCTTAACTTTCAGTTTTTCCCTGTCCTTTTCCAAAGCGAAAATTAAGGGATCTGGCGGAGCTATATTAATTCAGCATTCAGTCTCTCACTCCACGTGGTTTCTTAAAGTGAAAAACATATCTGCATACATTACTTCATCCCATTTTCCTTGCCACCTCAAAACAACTTTAATTGTAACAATGTATTATAGTTCAGAGTTCCATTTTCAGGCCATTTTCCCTGATTTTCCAAAATATACAGAGGCCACCATCGGCTACAATATTTTACCAATGTTTTCTTATTTACCGAGCCCCCAGGAGACCCTCCAAGTTACTTCCAGTGTGCCAAAATGCACCCTAAAAGACTCTTTTTCAAGATCTCCACTCTGCTGACTTTCCATTATCAATCTCACATTCACACACACACACACGAGATCCCACAGACACACTCCACACACTTACAACACTGGAGACAGAGACTAAAAGTCTAACAAACAACAGTTAATAACACAGTTATAGCATCCTATCACCAATACCAAAGCACACGACCAAAATCCTTAATGTAACAAGCCACAAAATAAATCAAATACCAACAAGATCCAAAACCATTTCTACAAGACACCCCCTGCGTCTTGTAGGACCCAAACCACAAGATGCCCCCTGCTTCTTGTGGGTGCATACCAAACGGACGCTAGCAACCGGGTATACGCCTTTACCTACAAGATTTCCTACCTCGATTTATGGAAGGCTTCCAAACCTTGCGTGCGCTTACCAAACCAACCCAATTACCAATGCAGTCTTTATGCAAGATGCTCCCTGCACCTTACAGACCACACAAAAGAAAAGAATACCTTTGATGAAGATGGTCCTTGTCTGCTCCTGCAGTGATCCGAATGAGTCGAGGGGTCCCTCCGGGAAAAATTCCCGAGGGCCCTAGGGAGCCCTGTCCTCAGCGGGTCCTGCAGCCGAGCAGAGAGGGTCCCACCTGGGCCGCCAGATTGATTCGGAGAAAACTCCAGGAACAAACTTGCCAACAAGGTTTTCAAGCTGACAAGCAGGTGTTCTTTATTGCGGCGCCGGGAGACACGGGGGATAGCTCCTCCTAACGTGTGTCCCTCTGTTGCTCCACAAGCTGTCCTTATATAGTCCTGGGCATATATACATTACGTCATTTTCCAGAAAGCTATCCCGCGTGCGTACAGGTGGTCTCTGAGGGTCGTTTACTTCTTCCAACAATCTTCATCACTTCTGGCAGCCTTTGGAGCATGCGCAGTAGATGCTCATACCAGTTTAATTGGTTCGTTAGCACAGGAGACCTCCTATCCTCCTACTTATCAGTTAGTTTAACAGCAGCCCATCCTGGACACCTGCTATTCCCAGATACTCCTAATCCCTGCGTCCTGTTCTTCTAGCCTGTTTTTCTTAAAACTCTGTCAACTATAACAGTTTATCTTGTACAAGAATGCTCAGAGTGTTCTCTAGCTGCACTCTTTTTTTTTTCTATGTATCATGCACTTCAGTAATTTTCCATCGCTACTGGTACAAAGCCATCAAAATTAACATTACTTAAAACTGATTCTAAAGGTTTATACATTCCAATTTGTGATTTTCTGTCCCCCTTGTTTCAGCTCCCACAGGAAAAGAGCCACGTTAGAAAGTTGTAGCTGGGCATCTTCAGTACAGAGGGAGCATTGCAGGGGTGACACCAACATTCCTGTCTCACCTCACTTTCCTACCCCGAAGAGCATTTGAATCCAACATCTCCAGGGCCTGCAATCTGCAGAGCACAGCAGAGTAAAGCGCGAAGGTTTAGCTAATCTCCCAAAGGAAAAGAGCCTGGAGTGAATGAGTCTTCTGGGCATCTTCAGCACCCAGTGAGCTTTGCAAGGGTGACACACACATTGCTGTCTCACCTCACTTTCCAACTTCAAAGTGCATTTGAATCCAACATCTGCGGTGCCTGCTCTCGTCTGAGCACAGCAGAGTAAAGCACGAACGCTTGAAGTCTGCTCCCACAGCAAAAGAGCCAGGTGTAAAAGTTGATGCTGGGCATGTTCAGCACACAGGGCACATTGCAGGGGTGACACACGCATTGCTGTCTCTCCTCACTTTCCACTTGGTCTGGTTCCAAGTGGAAACAGGATATAATTTAATTTATTTCATTTCATATTAAGAAAATATGACTCGCGTTGAGGGTAGTGAGACAGTGGCAGACTTTTGCCCAGAGAAGCTGTGGCTGCCCCATCTGCGGCAGTGCTCAAGGCCGGGTTGGACACAAGGGCTTGGAGCAAACTGCTCTAGTGGAAGGTGTCCCTGCCTGTGGCAGGGGCTGGAGCTGGATGAGCTTTGAGGTCCCTTCCAGCCCAGCCCAGCCCAGTCTGCGATTCCAGGATTCTCTGCTGTGTGAATGTCGGTCACTCCCCACTTCTTGTAGGTGGCCGTGACGCCCTGTTCCATTGTCCAGGTTGAGCTGTGACCCCTCGCATGCTCCACCTCCGGACCAAAGGCACTGAGGAAGAGCAGCCCGTGAGGGACCTCCCTGAGCCGGCTGGGCAGAGGCTGGTCCCCCCGCAGAGACTGCCGGAGCACCCCTGGGTGCCCAGTGGCCATGGGCATGATGCTGCCGCCATAACAAAGCCATGGCGGTCACTGTGGATTTGCCCATTTTGACGGGGCTCCGCGGTAAGCGTGTGTGATTTAAGGAACGAGAGCCCTGCAGTAACCGGTGCAGAGGAGACCCCTTCCCTCGGGAGGCTGCATCTCCCGTGGCTGCCCTGCGCATCCCGGTACATGTTCTTTGACTTTGCAATTCTGTTTTCGCGTTGGCTTGAAACACATTGTGGGTGTGTGCTGTGAAGCTGTCAGGAGGTGTGCTGGTGCCATCCCAGCTGTAGGAGCAGGGGATGGGTGAGGAGGAGGCACTGGGCTTGTTCATGTGCTTGGAGCTCACCTCTGCGTGCAGAGGTGCTGGGGGCAATGCAGGAGCCTTGTGTGTGCAGGAGCTGCTGGCGTCAGAGGTGCTGAGAAGGTGGCAGGGCAGGAGAACTTGTACCTCCCTGTCAGTGCCTGGGGGAGTGCAAGGGTCACCCCAGCTCCCAGGAACCCCCCCTTACATTCACCCCCCCCCGGGCAGAGGGATGATCTCATCGCCAGCATCCTCACAGGTAAGGTTTAGGGAGAACCACCCAGCTGCACACCCAAAACCTGTCAGGTCCCCCGTATCTCCACTACTCCCCTCCCCAATGATCTCTGGGGTGGTCTCTGGTGGCTGTAGCCCCTTTTTGAGGGCTCCATTGGTCCCCCAGATTATTCTGTCCCCTGCAGAGCTTGGGCACATTCCCATGAACCTCCAAATCCTCCCAAACCTCCAGTTCCCTTCTGAACCCCAAATCCCCCCCATTTATTGCCACGGGCCAACAGGGGCACTGAAGAGTCGGGGTACCCTGGGACAAGTGTAACCCCTGGTTTTAGGATACGGGGTGTTCCCCAAATCCCTGCACCACCCTGGGGAGCTTTCGGGATCCCACCCAATGGCCAAATCCCCTCTGAGCCCCCAAACTCTTCTCCTCAACACATCTCCACCCTGAGAGAACCTTGCTCACCCAAGAGCGACTCAGGGTGCCCTGGGACCCAGGTACCCCCTGTTTTCGGCACATGGGAGCTCCCCCAGTATAATGTTCAGTTCAGTGGTGGCCCGTTCCTAAAGGGAAAGGATGGTATTGGTTATGTGGAGAAAATGCTTCTAAGACTTTACCCCCAAACAGGAAGGGGGCATGCACCTTAGGTGCTCTGACACCCAATCTTACTATTATTGACATGTATCCTTCTGGGACCTGGATTAGAAGTTTTGCTAAACGGATTAAGCGAGGGTTTAACCCTATTGCTGAACGAAGCACCGCATTTCATAGTTTTGTAGGAGTAAGTGAATTAAAGAAGGCGATCGTAAATACCTCAGCAACTATAGAGGAAATTGAAAGTAAAACCATTGATGTAATCCAAGCGGAAGAAAAAGAGATAACTAGCCTATCTAAAGTGGTATTACAAAACTAAATGGCTCTAGACATATTACTGGCTTCACAAGGAGGGGTTTGTTCCATGATCAGTGAAAGCTATATAGATCAAATTAGAACTTATTGTTTCAATGCACACATTAGAGTTTCAATGCAGAAATTAGCGCTTCAATGCAGAACTTACTGGTTCAATGCAGAACTTAGCTTTTCAAAGGAGAACTTATTGTTTCAATGCAGACCTTAGTGTTTTAATGTAGATCTTTAACATTTCAATGCGCAGGTTTGAATTTCAAAGCAGAACTAAGAGTTTCAATGCAGATATTAGCGTTTCAATGCATAACTTAGCTTTTCAAAGGAGAACTTATTTCAATGCACAACTTAGTGTTTCAAATCAGAACGTAGTGTTTCAATGCAGAGCTTAGCGTTGCAATGCAGATCTTACCGTTTCAATGCAGATCTTAGCGTTTCAATGCAGATCTTACCGTTTCAAAGCAGAACTACACGTTTTAATGTAGAACTTCAACGCACAACTTTGAATTTCAATGCAGATCTTTACCATTCCAAAGAAGACGTAGCATTTCAATGCAGAACTTTGTGTTTCAATGCAGAGCTTAGCATTTCAATTCAGAGCCTTGCGTTTCAAGTGAGAACCTACCATTTCAATGCAGAACTTACAGTTTCAATGCAGACCTTAGCGTTTCAAACTACAACTTTCAAATTTTAATGCACAGATTTGAGTTTTAATGCAGAACTTAGCGTTTCAAAGCAGAATTTACCTTTTCAATGCAGAATTTTGCGTACCAAAGCAGAACTTAGTGTTTCAATGGAGAATTTAGCATTACAATGCAGAATGTACCATTTCAAAGCAGAAATAAGTGTTTCACAGCAGAACTTAGCGTTTCAATGTGGAACTTAGATTTTCAAATTAGAAGTTATTGTTTCAATGCAGAACTTACAGTTTCAATGCAGACCTTAGCGTTTCAAACTACAACTTTCACATTTCAATGCACAGATTTGAGTTCCAATGCAGAATTTACCTTTTCAATGCAGAATTTAGTACCAAAGCAGAACTTAGTGTTTCAATGGAGAATATAGCGTTTCAATGGAGAATTAACATTTCAATGCAGAATGTACCATTTCAAAGCAGAAATCAGTGTTTCACAGCAGAACTTAGCCTTTCAATGCGGAACTTAGCGTTTCAAATTAGAACTTATTGCTTCAATGCAGAAATTAGCCTTTCAATACAGACCTTAGTGTTTCAATGCAGAATATACCATTTCAATGCAGAAATCAATATTTTAATGCAGTACTTACCGTTTCAATGCAGAACTTAGCGTTTCAATGAAGAACTTAACCTTTCAATGCTGATCGTAGAGTTTCAAAGCAGAACTTCGCGTTTTAATGCATGCCTTACCCTTTCAATGCAGATCTTTACCGTTTCAATGCACAACTAAGCGTTTCAAAGCAGAAGTACACGTTTCAATGCAGAACTTAGTGTTTCAATGCAGAACTTACCATTTCAACACAGAACTTCTTTTTGCAATGCAGGCATTAGTGTTTGAACCTAGAAATTTCACATTTCAATGCACAGCTTTGAGTTTCAATGCAGAACTTACGGTTTCAATGCAGAACGTACAGTTTCAAAGCAGAATTTAGTGTTTCAATACAGATCTTATTGTTTCAATGCAGAATGTACCTTTTAAATGGAGAACTTAGCCTTTAAATGCGGATCTCTACCGTTTCAAAGCAGAACTAAGCATTTCAATGCAGAACTTACCGTTTCAATGCAGAATGTGCCGTTTCAAAGCAGAACTTAAGGTTTCAATGCAGAACATAGCGTTTCAAATTAGAACATATTGTTTCAATTCTGACATTAGTGTTTCAATACAGACCTTAGTGTTTCAATGCCAAATGTACCATTTCTATGCAGAAAGTAGCGTTTGACTGCAGAATTTAGCGTTTCAAAGTAGAACTTTACGTTTCAATGCAGAACATAGCTTTTCAATGCATAACTTATTGTTTCAATTCTAACATTAGTTTTTCAATGCTGAATGTACCGTTTCAATGCAGACATTAGCGTTTCAGTGCAGAACTTAGCGTTTCAAAGCAGAACTTAACGTTTCAATGCGGGACTTACCATTTCAACACAGAACTTTTTTTTTCAGTGCAGACCTTAGCGTTACAAATTACAACTTTCACATTTCAATGCACAGCTTCGAGTTGCTATTCAGAACTTACCGTTTCAATGCCAAACTTACCGTTTCAATGCAGAACTTACCGTTTCAATGCAGAACTTACCCAATGGAGAACTTAGTGTTTCAAAGCATACCTTAGCCTTTCAAAGCAGGTCTTTCCCGTTTCAAAGCAGAACTAAGCGATTCAAAGCAGAACATAGCGTTTCAATGCTGAATATACCGATTCAAATCAGAACGTAGTGTTTCAAAGCAGAGCTTAGAGGTTCAATGCAGAATATAGCATTTCAATGCAGAACTTAGCGTTTCAATGCAGATATTAGTGTTTCAATGTAGACCTTAGCGTTTCAATGCAGATATTAGTGTTTCAATGTAGAGCTTAGCGTTTCAATGCAGAACTTAACCTTTCAATGCAGAACTTAGAGTTCCAATGTAGAACTTTAGCGCTTCAATGCACAACTTTTATTTTCAATGCAGAAGTTAGCGTTTCAATGCAGAATGTACAGATTCAAAGCAGAACGTAGTGTTTCAAAGCAGAGGTTAGCATTTCAATGCAGAACTTAGCGTTTCAATGCAGAACATAGCGTTTCAATGCAGAACATAGCGTTTCATATTAGAATTTATTGTTTCAATTCTGACATTAGCTTTTCAATACAGACCTTAATGTTTCAATGCAGAATGTATTCTTTCAAGGCAGATAATAGCGTTTAAATGCAGAACGTAGCCTTTCAATGCAGAACATAAGGTTTCAATGAAGAACATACCGTTTCAATGCAGAATGTAACGATTCAAATCAGAATGCAGTGTTTCAAAACAGAGCTTCGCGTTTCTACGCAGAACTTGGTGTTTCAATGCAGATAATAGTGTTTCAATGCAGAGCTTAGCATTTTAAGGCGGAACTTAGCGTTTCAATGCAGAGCTTAGACTTTCAATGTGGAACATAGCGTTTCAATGCAGAGCTTAGCCTTGCAATGCAGAACTTAGCATTTCAATGTAGAATTTAGAGCTTCAATGCGGAGCTAAGCTTTTCAATGAGAAATTATTGTTTAAATCCAGACATTAGCTTTTCTATGCAGAACTTTAAAGTTTCTATGCACAAGTTTGAGTTTCAAAGCAGAATTAAGCGCTTCAATGCAGAACTTACCGTTTCAATGCAGAACTTAGCTTTTCAAATTAGAACTTATTGGTTCAATGCAGAACTTAGCTTTCAAAGGAGAACTTACTGTTTCAATGCAGCCCTTAGTGTTTCAATGTTGATCTTTAACTCTTCAATGCACAAGTTCGAGTTTCAAACCAGACATTAGAGTTTCAATGCATATGTTAGGGTTTCAATGCAGAAATTAACGTTTTAAAGCAGAACTAAGCGTTTCAAAGCAAAACTTACCATTTCAATGGAGAATTTAACGTTTGAAAGTTGTTGCTGGGCATCTTCAGCACACAGGGAGCATTGCAGGGGTAACACCAACATTCCCGTCTCACCTCACTTTCCTACCCCGAAGAGCATTTGAATCCAACATCTCCGGGGCCTGCTCTCCTCTGAGCACAGCAGAGTAAAGCACGAAGGTTTAGCTAACCTCCCACAGGAAAAGAGCCTGGAGTGAATGAGTCTTCTGGGCATCTTCAGCACCCAGTGAGCTTTGCAAGGGTGACACACACATTGCTGTCTCACCTCACTTTCCTACCTCAAAGTGCATTTGAATCCAACATCTGCGGTGCCTGCTCTCGTCTGAGAAAAGCAGAGTAAAGCACGAATGTTTGAAGTCTGCTCCCACAGCAAAAGAAACTTGTGTGAAAGATCTCTCTTGCCATGTTCAGCACACAGGGAGCATTGCAGTGGTGACACGCACATTGCTGTCTCTCCTCACTTTCCTACCTCAAAGTGCATTTGATTCCAACATCTCCGGTGCCTGCTATCTGCAGAGCACAGCACAGTAAAGCACGAACGTTTGAACTCTGCTCCCAGAGCAAAAGAGCCAGGTTTGAAATTTGTTGCTGTTGCTGGGCTTGTTCAGCACACAGGGCGCATTGTAGGGGTGACACACATTGCTGTCTCACCTCACTTTCCTACCTCAAAGTGCATTTGAATCCAACATCTGCGGTGCCTGCTCTCGTCTGAACACAGCAGAGTAAAACACGAATATTTATACTCTGCTCTGATTTGTAGAAAACTCCAGGAACAAACTTGCCAACAAAGTTTTCAAGCTGAGAAGCAGGTATTCTTTATTGCGGCGCCGGGAGACACGGGGGATAGCTCCTCCTAATGTGTGTCCCTCTGTTGCTCCACAAGCTGTCCTTATATAGTCCCTCGCCATAAAACATTACGTCATTTTCCAGAAAGTTCCCCGCATGCGTACAGAGTTGTGGTGGTGGTCTCTGAGGGTCATTTACTTTTTCCAACAATCTTCATCACTTCTGGAAGCCTTTGGAGCATGCGCAGTAGATGCTCATACCAGTTTAATTGGTTCGTTAGCACAGGAGACATAATAATCCTCCTATCCTCCTACTTATCTGTTAGTTTAACTGCAGCCCATCCCGGACACCTGCTATTCCCAGATGCTCCTAATCCCTGCGTCCTGTTCTTCTAGCCTTTTTTTTTTAAAACTCTGTCAACTATAACAGTTTATCTTGTACAAGAATGCTCAGAGTGTTCTCTAGCTGCACTCTATTTTTTTTCTATTTATCATGCACTTTAGTAATTTTCCATCGCTACTGGTACAAAGCCATCAAACTTAACATTCCTTAAAACTGATTCTAAAGGTTTATATATACCATTTTGTGATTTTCTGTCCCCCTTGTTTCAAATCCCCCCTTGTTCTGTCCTTTTGCAAACTCTTTTGCAACATTTTATATATTACCATTACCATCAGAAGTCTTTTGAAATAATTTCCCTTTTCTACTTGGTGCTTAATGTCACTCCTTTTCCAGTCTTCATAATATATCATAGCATTTACAACACCAGAGAGAACATTGTATCATACCACAAGTAATCAATATTAAAATAATTAACACCAATATACCTGCAACCAGTTGCCTCAAGCAGGAGAGAACAGGTAACCATGAAGTTAACCTTTTCCATATTTTTTTTTTTTCAAAACCCCAGGAGGTGTCATCCATTACCATTTAATGAAATATCTTAGTTTTTTTCCAAATTTCCTCCATATCTGTTTCAATTCTGCCACTTTGGTCTATATAGGAGCAACAACTTTCACTGATTATGGAACAAACCCCTCCTTGTGATGTCAATAACATGTCTAGTGCCATTCGGTTTTGTAATACCACCTTAGATAAGCTAAATCTCTCTCATTCTGCCTGGATTATATCAATGTTTTTATTTTCCATTTCCTCTATGGTTGCTAAGATATTTATAATTTATAATTCACTTATTCCCAAAGCTGGAATTAGCCCTCTTACAAAACTATGAAATGCGGTGTGCTGTTCAATAACAGGGTTAAACTCTTATTTAATCTGTTTAGCAAAATTGGGTATTACAGCACCTAAGGTGCTTGCCCCCTTCTAGTTAGGGGCTAGAGTCTTTAGTTCCAATTTTTAATAGAGCCAGTGATAAAGCTTGGTACCAATATAAATTTGTTTCCTGAGATATTTTACTAATCTGTTTAATCAGATGGTTCATCTTTTCTACTTGCCGCTGGCCTGAGGCCTGTATGGATCACGTAGTTGCCAAAAAATTTCAAATTTTTTCCTAATTTCTTGTAACAATTTTGCAGTAAAGTGTTAACCTCGGTCTGAAGAAATTGCCTCTGGTACTCCAAAATGAGGTATGAATTCGTTAAATAATATTTTAATCACTTGTCTTGCATTATTTATCTTACAAGGCAATGCTTCTGGCCAGCCTGAAAAAGTAGCCTTTAACACCAACAAATATCGACAACCTCCTTTTCTTGATAATTCAGAAAAATCTGTTTGCCACTGCTGTCCCAGATAACTTCCTCTCACAATTGTCCCAATTTAATTTCTATTTTCTGTTTTAGGATTATTCTTAAGACATAGCTGACATTGTTTTGCCACTAAATGAACTATAGTATACAGATTTCTTCCTACAATTTGTTTGTTTAAGTGTTTATACAAAGAGTTACTATCACAATGAGTTTTATTATGTTCCTCCAGAGCTAACTTCCAGAGTTGGCTATAGGGGGTTACAATTCTCCCATCAGGTATCTGAACCCCCACCCTCTTTATTTTCCTGTCCTTTTAGATATTGAATCAATTTTCTGTCCTCTTTTGAATACCTAGGTTTAGATTTCTCAATTGTTAGTTTGCCATCAGGGATTAAGGACATGATTTTAGATTGTTCAGCTGCTCGTTTGGCTTCAAAATCGGCCAAATTGTTTCCAATTTCCTGATCAGAGTCACCTTGATGTCCTTTACAGTACATAATAGCTACTTCTTCGGGTAGCTGAGCAGCTTGTAGTAATTGTAGAATTTCTGTAGCATGTTTAATCTGTTTCCCTTGTGTGTTCAAAAGTCCTTGCTCTTTCCAGATAGCACCATGTGCATGGACCACACCAAATGCGTATTTAGAATCAGTCCAAATATTTTTCCTTTTATCTTCAGCCAGTTCCAGGAATCTCATTAATGTTATTATTTCTGCCTTCTGGGCAGAGGTGTTTGCAGGTAAAGGTTTAGCTTCTATTACCTGTGAAGTGGTGGTAACGGCATATCCTGCCTTTCATTCACCTGCTTTCGTTCATGAAGCTACTACCTCAGTAAACTAAGTATCAGCACCTTCCAGAGCTTTTTCTTTCAAGTCTGGTCGGCTCAAATACACAGTCTCTATGGTGGCCATGCAGTTGTGTGTTAGTAGTTCTGTCAGTTGTTCCTGCAAAAAAGATGCTGGATTCACAACATTAGTGACCGCAATTTCTATATCATCCCGTTCCACAAGAGTGGCCTGGTATTTTAAAAAACGTGAAGGAGATAACCAGTGGGCTCCTTTCTTTTCCAGGACTGCTGATACCACATGGGACACTAGCACAGTAATCTTCTGTCCCAAGGTGAATTTGCGAGCATCTTCAATATTCATGACAACCGCCGCCAGAGCCATTAGGCATCCGGGCCAACCTTTGCTTGCTTCAGCCAGTTTTTTGAAAAATATGCCACTGCCTTTCTGTATGGTCCTAGTTTCTGAGCAAGGACCCCCAAAGCTATTCTCTGCTCTTCATAGGAATATAGCCTAAAGGATTTAGTCACATCCGGAAGCCACAGAGTTGCAGCTCTCATTAGCTCTGTTTTTAAATTTTTCAGTCCGTTTTAAAGAGGGAGGGTTTCCTTTCAACAGTTCTTATAGTGGTCTTACCAGAACACAATAATCATGGATCCAAAGTCTGCACCCATCCGGTCATTCCCAGGAATCCCGGTCATTCCCGGGAATGCCCGCAGCTCCTTGATGGTCGACGGTCATGGAGTCTGACAAATGGCTTCTTTTCTAGCAGCTCCAAGTTTTGTCTGTCCTCCTGCTATTTCATATCCTAGGTAGGAAACTCAGGTTTGTATTAGTTGGGCCTTTCATTTGGATATTCGATAACCGTTCAGTCCCAGAAAATTTAATAATTCCACTGTCCAATGGATACATTCTGCCTTTCTTTCTGTAGCAATCAATAGGTCATCCACATATTGCAACAGAGTCCCGTCTGAGTAGGTGGCTTCCATGATTCTAGTTCTCATGCTAGCTGATTTCCAAAAATCGCTGGACTGTTTTAAACTCTTTAGGTAATACTGCCCAAGTTAATTGAGTTTCCCTTCCTTTGTCAGGATTTTCCCATTCAAAAGCAAATAACTTTGGGTTTCTTTAGCCAGTGGTAAGCAAAAGAAAGCATCCTTCAAATCCAGGATGGCAAACCATTTCTGATTATTGTTTAATTTAGTCAATAAGTCCTACAAATTAGCTACTACTGGATCCTACTATCCTCTGCTCTTTTGTTGATTGCCCTGAGATCTTGAACCAATCTGCACCTTTTGCCATCATATTCCTTTACTGTCCAGATAGGAGTGTTATATTCCAAGTCACATTCAATTAATCATCTATATTTTAAAATTTATTAGTGATTGTTGATTCCCTTTGATCTTCTAATTTTAAGGGATATTGTTTTATTCTAATTGAGCAAGCCCCCCCCTTTTTTATTTACACTTTCAGAGGCAAAGCACTTTTCGCCTTACCTGGAACTTCAGATGCCCATACTCCCAGATATACCTGATTAAGGTTTTCTTCTATTTCAGGGAGGTCCTCCTGTTTGCTTTTCTGCTGAATTACAGATAAACTCAAAACTGCAATTAATTGATTATTTTTAACTCTAAATTCCATTTTGTCTTCTTTAAATGTTGCTTCTTGCCCTAATAAAGATTTTACAGAATTTGGCATGCATAAAAATTTATGCATTCCTATTTATTTTCCCAATTTGTACTTTAAAGGCTTCAGAAAGAATGCCTCTCTCCTTTTTCCTTTTTTTTTTTTTCCTGGTGGCCAGTAGCTCCCACATCTGTAACGAGTTCTTTTCTCTCTGATTTAATACCAAATAACTTGCTCCTGTAATCGCTAAAATTCCACTTTATTTCCTCTAGTCCCTAGTTTTAATTTAACCAGTGGATCTTGTAGGGTAGATTCCCCAGGTCCCCGTCAGTCTAGTTGCAATTCAGTCACCGGAGCCACCCCATGGCACTGCCCCCCCACCCAGGGCAGTCTTACTTCCAATGTCCAAACTCCCCACAGCACGCACACCGATCCGCTTCCACAGAAGAAGAGCTCACTCCCCCACCTCTGCCCGACATCCCTCCTCCCAGGCTCAAACACAGGAGCTGCTCGAGCTCCCCTCCTTTCCCCCTTGGTTTTCCCTTTTGTTTTTTTTCCTCACAGTTGCTCACCCTGCTCTGCAGGGGCTGCAGGTGCCTGCCTCTGCAACAGCGCTTCTTCTTTAACCCTTTCTTAACTCTGAATGTGAATTTGCCGCTTTTTGCCAGTGGCAGCAATCTCTTCCTCCCTATCAATATCAGATAGGACAGGTGCAGAGGGTGCTCCTCTCAGAGGCAGCTGTGACACATAATTTTCCAACCTATCTTCCTGATTACTGTTTTTTAACTTTAAACATCTTTCCCCAATATCACAGGCTGAACAGCATCTCTCCATCTTAACTTTCAGTTTTTCCCTGTCCTTTTCCAAAGCGAAAATTAAGGGATCTGGCGGAGCTATATTAATTCAGCATTCAGTCTCTCACTCCACGTGGTTTCTTAAAGTGAAAAACATATCTGCATACATTACTTCATCCCATTTTCCTTGCCACCTCAAAACAACTTTAATTGTAACAATGTATTATAGTTCAGAGTTCCATTTTCAGGCCATTTTCCCTCATTTTCCAAAATATACAGAGGCCACCATCGGCTACAATATTTTACCAATGTTTTCTTATTTACCGAGCCCCCAGGAGACCCTCCAAGTTACTTCCAGTGTGCCAAAATGCACCCTAAAAGACTCTTTTTCAAGATCTCCACTCTGCTGACTTTCCATTATCAATCTCACATTCACACACACACACACGAGATCCCACAGACACACTCCACACACTTACAACACTGGAGACAGAGACTAAAAGTCTAACAAACAACAGTTAATAACACAGTTATAGCATCCTATCACCAATACCAAAGCACACGACCAAAATCCTTAATGTAACAAGCCACAAAATAAATCAAATACCAACAAGATCCAAAACCATTTCTACAAGACACCCCCTGCGTCTTGTAGGACCCAAACCACAAGATGCCCCCTGCTTCTTGTGGGTGCATACCAAACGGACGCTAGCAACCGGGTATACGCCTTTACCTACAAGATTTCCTACCTCGATTTATGGAAGGCTTCCAAACCTTGCGTGCGCTTACCAAACCAACCCAATTACCAATGCAGTCTTTATGCAAGATGCTCCCTGCACCTTACAGACCACACAAAAGAAAAGAATACCTTTGATGAAGATGGTCCTTGTCTGCTCCTGCAGTGATCCGAATGAGTCGAGGGGTCCCTCCGGGAAAAATTCCCGAGGGCCCTAGGGAGCCCTGTCCTCAGCGGGTCCTGCAGCCGAGCAGAGAGGGTCCCACCTGGGCCGCCAGATTGATTCGGAGAAAACTCCAGGAACAAACTTGCCAACAAGGTTTTCAAGCTGACAAGCAGGTGTTCTTTATTGCGGCGCCGGGAGACACGGGGGATAGCTCCTCCTAACGTGTGTCCCTCTGTTGCTCCACAAGCTGTCCTTATATAGTCCTGGGCATATATACATTACGTCATTTTCCAGAAAGCTATCCCGCGTGCGTACAGGTGGTCTCTGAGGGTCGTTTACTTCTTCCAACAATCTTCATCACTTCTGGCAGCCTTTGGAGCATGCGCAGTAGATGCTCATACCAGTTTAATTGGTTCGTTAGCACAGGAGACCTCCTATCCTCCTACTTATCAGTTAGTTTAACAGCAGCCCATCCTGGACACCTGCTATTCCCAGATACTCCTAATCCCTGCGTCCTGTTCTTCTAGCCTGTTTTTCTTAAAACTCTGTCAACTATAACAGTTTATCTTGTACAAGAATGCTCAGAGTGTTCTCTAGCTGCACTCTTTTTTTTTTCTATGTATCATGCACTTTAGTAATTTTCCATCGCTACTGGTACAAAGCCATCAAAATTAACATTACTTAAAACTGATTCTAAAGGTTTATACATTCCAATTTGTGATTTTCTGTCCCCCTTGTTTCAGCTCCCACAGGAAAAGAGCCACGTTTGAAAGTTGTTGCTGGGCATCTTCAGTACAGAGGGAGCATTGCAGGGGTGACACCAACATTCCTGTCTCACCTCACTTTCCTACCCCGAAGAGCATTTGAATCCAACATCTCCAGGGCCTGCAATCTGCAGAGCACAGCAGAGTAAAGCGCGAAGGTTTAGCTAATCTCCCAAAGGAAAAGAGCCTGGAGTGAATGAGTCTTCTGGGCATCTTCAGCACCCAGTGAGCTTTGCAAGGGTGACACACACATTGCTGTCTCACCTCACTTTCCAACTTCAAAGTGCATTTGAATCCAACATCTGCGGTGCCTGCTCTCGTCTGAGCACAGCAGAGTAAAGCACGAACGTTTGAAGTCTGCTCCCACAGCAAAAGAGCCAGGTGTAAAAGTTGATGCTGGGCATGTTCAGCACACAGGGCACATTGCAGGGGTGACACACGCATTGCTGTCTCTCCTCACTTTCCACTTGGTCTGGTTCCAAGTGGAAACAGGATATAATTTAATTTATTTCATTTCATATTAAGAAAATACGACTCGCGTTGAGGGTAGTGAGACAGTGGCAGACTTTTGCCCAGAGAAGCTGTGGCTGCCCCATCTGCGGCAGTGCTCAAGGCCGGGTTGGACACAAGGGCTTGGAGCAAACTGCTCTAGTGGAAGGTGTCCCTGCCTGTGGCAGGGGCTGGAGCTGGATGAGCTTTGAGGTCCCTTCCAGCCCAGCCCAGTCTGCGATTCCAGGATTCTCTGCTGTGTGAATGTCGGTCACTCCCCACTTCTTGTAGGTGGCCGTGACGCCCTGTTCCATTGCCCAGGTTGAGCTGTGACCCCTCGCATGCTCCACCTCCGGACCAAAGGCACTGAGGAAGAGCAGCCCGTGAGGGACCTCCCTGAGCCGGCTGGGCAGAGGCTGGTCCCCCCGCAGAGACTGCCGGAGCACCCCTGGGTGCCCAGTGGCCATGGGCATGATGCTGCCGCCATAACAAAGCCATGGCGGTCACTGTGGATTTGCCCATTTTGACGGGGCTCCGCGGTAAGCGTGTGTGATTTAAGGAACGAGAGCCCTGCAGTAACCGGTGCAGAGGAGACCCCTTCCCTCGGGAGGCTGCATCTCCCGTGGCTGCCCTGCGCATCCCGGTACATGTTCTTTGACTTTGCAATTCTGTTTTCGCGTTGGCTTGAAACACATTGTGGGTGTGTGCTGTGAAGCTGTCAGGAGGTGTGCTGGTGCCATCCCAGCTGTAGGAGCAGGGGATGGGTGAGGAGGAGGCACTGGGCTTGTTCATGTGCTTGGAGCTCACCTCTGCGTGCAGAGGTGCTGGGGGCAATGCAGGAGCCTTGTGTGTGCAGGAGCTGCTGGCGTCAGAGGTGCTGAGAAGGTGGCAGGGCAGGAGAACTTGTACCTCCCTGTCAGTGCCTGGGGGAGTGCAAGGGTCACCCCAGCTCCCAGGAACCCCCCCTTACATTCACCCCCCCCCGGGCAGAGGGATGATCTCATCGCCAGCATCCTCACAGGTAAGGTTTAGGGAGAACCACCCAGCTGCACACCCAAAACCTGTCAGGTCCCCCATATCTCCACTACTCCCCTCCCCAATGATCTCTGGGGTGGTCTCTGGTGGCTGTAGCCCCTTTTTGAGGGCTCCATTGGTCCCCCAGATTATTCTGTCCCCTGCAGAGCTTGGGCACATTCCCATGAACCTCCAAATCCTCCCAAACCTCCAGTTCCCTTCTGAACCCCAAATCCCCCCCATTTATTGCCACGGGCCAACAGGGGCACTGAAGAGTCGGGGTACCCTGGGACAAGTGTAACCCCTGGTTTTAGGATACGGGGTGTTCCCCAAATCCCTGCACCACCCTGGGGAGCTTTCGGGATCCCACCCAATGGCCAAATCCCCTCTGAGCCCCCAAACTCTTCTCCTCAACACATCTCCACCCTGAGAGAACCTTGCTCACCCAAGAGCGACTCAGGGTGCCCTGGGACCCAGGTACCCCCTGTTTTCGGCACATGGGAGCTCCCCCAGTATAATGTTCAGTTCAGTGGTGGCCCGTTCCTAAAGGGAAAGGATGGTATTGGTTATGTGGAGAAAATGCTTCTAAGACTTTACCCCCAAACAGGAAGGGGGCATGCACCTTAGGTGCTCGGACACCCAATCTTACTATTATTGACATGTATCCTTCTGGGACCTGGATTAGAAGTTTTGCTAAACGGATTAAGCGAGGGTTTAACCCTATTGCTGAACGAAGCACCGCATTTCATAGTTTTGTAGGAGTAAGTGAATTAAAGAAGGCGATCGTAAATACCTCAGCAACTATAGAGGAAATTGAAAGTAAAACCATTGATGTAATCCAAGCGGAAGAAAAAGAGATAACTAGCCTATCTAAAGTGGTATTACAAAACTAAATGGCTCTAGACATATTACTGGCTTCACAAGGAGGGGTTTGTTCCATGATCAGTGAAAGCTATATAGATCAAATTAGAACTTATTGTTTCAATGCACACATTAGAGTTTCAATGCAGAAATTAGCGCTTCAATGCAGAACTTACTGGTTCAATGCAGAACTTAGCTTTTCAAAGGAGAACTTATTGTTTCAATGCAGACCTTAGTGTTTTAATGTAGATCTTTAACATTTCAATGCGCAGGTTTGAATTTCAAAGCAGAACTAAGAGTTTCAATGCAGATATTAGCGTTTCAATGCATAACTTAGCTTTTCAAAGGAGAACTTATTTCAATGCACAACTTAGTGTTTCAAATCAGAACGTAGTGTTTCAATGCAGAGCTTAGCGTTGCAATGCAGATCTTACCGTTTCAATGCAGATCTTAGCGTTTCAATGCAGATCTTACCGTTTCAAAGCAGAACTACACGTTTTAATGTAGAACTTCAACGCACAACTTTGAATTTCAATGCAGATCTTTACCATTCCAAAGAAGACGTAGCATTTCAATGCAGAACTTTGTGTTTCAATGCAGAGCTTAGCATTTCAATTCAGAGCCTTGCGTTTCAAGTGAGAACCTACCATTTCAATGCAGAACTTACAGTTTCAATGCAGACCTTAGCGTTTCAAACTACAACTTTCAAATTTTAATGCACAGATTTGAGTTTTAATGCAGAACTTAGCGTTTCAAAGCAGAATTTACCTTTTCAATGCAGAATTTTGCGTACCAAAGCAGAACTTAGTGTTTCAATGGAGAATTTAGCATTACAATGCAGAATGTACCATTTCAAAGCAGAAATAAGTGTTTCACAGCAGAACTTAGCGTTTCAATGTGGAACTTAGATTTTCAAATTAGAAGTTATTGTTTCAATGCAGAACTTACAGTTTCAATGCAGACCTTAGCGTTTCAAACTACAACTTTCACATTTCAATGCACAGATTTGAGTTCCAATGCAGAATTTACCTTTTCAATGCAGAATTTAGTACCAAAGCAGAACTTAGTGTTTCAATGGAGAATATAGCGTTTCAATGGAGAATTAACATTTCAATGCAGAATGTACCATTTCAAAGCAGAAATCAGTGTTTCACAGCAGAACTTAGCCTTTCAATGCGGAACTTAGCGTTTCAAATTAGAACTTATTGCTTCAATGCAGAAATTAGCCTTTCAATACAGACCTTAGTGTTTCAATGCAGAATATACCATTTCAATGCAGAAATCAATATTTTAATGCAGTACTTACCGTTTCAATGCAGAACTTAGCGTTTCAATGAAGAACTTAACCTTTCAATGCTGATCGTAGAGTTTCAAAGCAGAACTTCGCGTTTTAATGCATGCCTTACCCTTTCAATGCAGATCTTTACCGTTTCAATGCACAACTAAGCGTTTCAAAGCAGAAGTACACGTTTCAATGCAGAACTTAGTGTTTCAATGCAGAACTTACCATTTCAACACAGAACTTCTTTTTGCAATGCAGGCATTAGTGTTTGAACCTAGAAATTTCACATTTCAATGCACAGCTTTGAGTTTCAATGCAGAACTTACGGTTTCAATGCAGAACGTACAGTTTCAAAGCAGAATTTAGTGTTTCAATACAGATCTTATTGTTTCAATGCAGAATGTACCTTTTAAATGGAGAACTTAGCCTTTAAATGCGGATCTCTACCGTTTCAAAGCAGAACTAAGCATTTCAATGCAGAACTTACCGTTTCAATGCAGAATGTGCCGTTTCAAAGCAGAACTTAAGGTTTCAATGCAGAACATAGCGTTTCAAATTAGAACATATTGTTTCAATTCTGACATTAGTGTTTCAATACAGACCTTAGTGTTTCAATGCCAAATGTACCATTTCTATGCAGAAAGTAGCGTTTGACTGCAGAATTTAGCGTTTCAAAGTAGAACTTTACGTTTCAATGCAGAACATAGCTTTTCAATGCATAACTTATTGTTTCAATTCTAACATTAGTTTTTCAATGCTGAATGTACCGTTTCAATGCAGACATTAGCGTTTCAGTGCAGAACTTAGCGTTTCAAAGCAGAACTTAACGTTTCAATGCGGGACTTACCATTTCAACACAGAACTTTTTTTTTCAGTGCAGACCTTAGCGTTACAAATTACAACTTTCACATTTCAATGCACAGCTTCGAGTTGCTATTCAGAACTTACCGTTTCAATGCCAAACTTACCGTTTCAATGCAGAACTTACCGTTTCAATGCAGAACTTACCCAATGGAGAACTTAGTGTTTCAAAGCATACCTTAGCCTTTCAAAGCAGGTCTTTCCCGTTTCAAAGCAGAACTAAGCGATTCAAAGCAGAACATAGCGTTTCAATGCTGAATATACCGATTCAAATCAGAACGTAGTGTTTCAAAGCAGAGCTTAGAGGTTCAATGCAGAATATAGCATTTCAATGCAGAACTTAGCGTTTCAATGCAGATATTAGTGTTTCAATGTAGACCTTAGCGTTTCAATGCAGATATTAGTGTTTCAATGTAGAGCTTAGCGTTTCAATGCAGAACTTAACCTTTCAATGCAGAACTTAGAGTTCCAATGTAGAACTTTAGCGCTTCAATGCACAACTTTTATTTTCAATGCAGAAGTTAGCGTTTCAATGCAGAATGTACAGATTCAAAGCAGAACGTAGTGTTTCAAAGCAGAGGTTAGCATTTCAATGCAGAACTTAGCGTTTCAATGCAGAACATAGCGTTTCAATGCAGAACATAGCGTTTCATATTAGAATTTATTGTTTCAATTCTGACATTAGCTTTTCAATACAGACCTTAATGTTTCAATGCAGAATGTATTCTTTCAAGGCAGATAATAGCGTTTAAATGCAGAACGTAGCCTTTCAATGCAGAACATAAGGTTTCAATGAAGAACATACCGTTTCAATGCAGAATGTAACGATTCAAATCAGAATGCAGTGTTTCAAAACAGAGCTTCGCGTTTCTACGCAGAACTTGGTGTTTCAATGCAGATAATAGTGTTTCAATGCAGAGCTTAGCATTTTAAGGCGGAACTTAGCGTTTCAATGCAGAGCTTAGACTTTCAATGTGGAACATAGCGTTTCAATGCAGAGCTTAGCCTTGCAATGCAGAACTTAGCATTTCAATGTAGAATTTAGAGCTTCAATGCGGAGCTAAGCTTTTCAATGAGAAATTATTGTTTAAATCCAGACATTAGCTTTTCTATGCAGAACTTTAAAGTTTCTATGCACAAGTTTGAGTTTCAAAGCAGAATTAAGCGCTTCAATGCAGAACTTACCGTTTCAATGCAGAACTTAGCTTTTCAAATTAGAACTTATTGGTTCAATGCAGAACTTAGCTTTCAAAGGAGAACTTACTGTTTCAATGCAGCCCTTAGTGTTTCAATGTTGATCTTTAACTCTTCAATGCACAAGTTCGAGTTTCAAACCAGACATTAGAGTTTCAATGCATATGTTAGGGTTTCAATGCAGAAATTAACGTTTTAAAGCAGAACTAAGCGTTTCAAAGCAAAACTTACCATTTCAATGGAGAATTTAACGTTTGAAAGTTGTTGCTGGGCATCTTCAGCACACAGGGAGCATTGCAGGGGTAACACCAACATTCCCGTCTCACCTCACTTTCCTACCCCGAAGAGCATTTGAATCCAACATCTCCGGGGCCTGCTCTCCTCTGAGCACAGCAGAGTAAAGCACGAAGGTTTAGCTAACCTCCCACAGGAAAAGAGCCTGGAGTGAATGAGTCTTCTGGGCATCTTCAGCACCCAGTGAGCTTTGCAAGGGTGACACACACATTGCTGTCTCACCTCACTTTCCTACCTCAAAGTGCATTTGAATCCAACATCTGCGGTGCCTGCTCTCGTCTGAGAAAAGCAGAGTAAAGCACGAATGTTTGAAGTCTGCTCCCACAGCAAAAGAAACTTGTGTGAAAGATCTCTCTTGCCATGTTCAGCACACAGGGAGCATTGCAGTGGTGACACGCACATTGCTGTCTCTCCTCACTTTCCTACCTCAAAGTGCATTTGATTCCAACATCTCCGGTGCCTGCTATCTGCAGAGCACAGCACAGTAAAGCACGAACGTTTGAACTCTGCTCCCAGAGCAAAAGAGCCAGGTTTGAAATTTGTTGCTGTTGCTGGGCTTGTTCAGCACACAGGGCGCATTGTAGGGGTGACACACATTGCTGTCTCACCTCACTTTCCTACCTCAAAGTGCATTTGAATCCAACATCTGCGGTGCCTGCTCTCGTCTGAACACAGCAGAGTAAAACACGAATATTTATACTCTGCTCTGATTTGTAGAAAACTCCAGGAACAAACTTGCCAACAAAGTTTTCAAGCTGAGAAGCAGGTATTCTTTATTGCGGCGCCGGGAGACACGGGGGATAGCTCCTCCTAATGTGTGTCCCTCTGTTGCTCCACAAGCTGTCCTTATATAGTCCCTCGCCATAAAACATTACGTCATTTTCCAGAAAGTTCCCCGCATGCGTACAGAGTTGTGGTGGTGGTCTCTGAGGGTCATTTACTTTTTCCAACAATCTTCATCACTTCTGGAAGCCTTTGGAGCATGCGCAGTAGATGCTCATACCAGTTTAATTGGTTCGTTAGCACAGGAGACATAATAATCCTCCTATCCTCCTACTTATCTGTTAGTTTAACTGCAGCCCATCCCGGACACCTGCTATTCCCAGATACTCCTAATCCCTGCGTCCTGTTCTTCTAGCCTTTTTTTTTTAAAACTCTGTCAACTATAACAGTTTATCTTGTACAAGAATGCTCAGAGTGTTCTCTAGCTGCACTCTATTTTTTTTCTATTTATCATGCACTTTAGTAATTTTCCATCGCTACTGGTACAAAGCCATCAAACTTAACATTCCTTAAAACTGATTCTAAAGGTTTATATATACCATTTTGTGATTTTCTGTCCCCCTTGTTTCAAATCCCCCCTTGTTCTGTCCTTTTGCAAACTCTTTTGCAACATTTTATATATTACCATTACCATCAGAAGTCTTTTGAAATAATTTCCCTTTTCTACTTGGTGCTTAATGTCACTCCTTTTCCAGTCTTCATAATATATCATAGCATTTACAACACCAGAGAGAACATTGTATCATACCACAAGTAATCAATATTAAAATAATTAACACCAATATACCTGCAACCAGTTGCCTCAAGCAGGAGAGAACAGGTAACCATGAAGTTAACCTTTTCCATATTTTTTTTTTTTCAAAACCCCAGGAGGTGTCATCCATTACCATTTAATGAAATATCTTAGTTTTTTTCCAAATTTCCTCCATATCTGTTTCAATTCTGCCACTTTGGTCTATATAGGAGCAACAACTTTCACTGATTATGGAACAAACCCCTCCTTGTGATGTCAATAACATGTCTAGTGCCATTCGGTTTTGTAATACCACCTTAGATAAGCTAAATCTCTCTCATTCTGCCTGGATTATATCAATGTTTTTATTTTCCATTTCCTCTATGGTTGCTAAGATATTTATAATTTATAATTCACTTATTCCCAAAGCTGGAATTAGCCCTCTTACAAAACTATGAAATGCGGTGTGCTGTTCAATAACAGGGTTAAACTCTTATTTAATCTGTTTAGCAAAATTGGGTATTACAGCACCTAAGGTGCTTGCCCCCTTCTAGTTAGGGGCTAGAGTCTTTAGTTCCAATTTTTAATAGAGCCAGTGATAAAGCTTGGTACCAATATAAATTTGTTTCCTGAGATATTTTACTAATCTGTTTAATCAGATGGTTCATCTTTTCTACTTGCCGCTGGCCTGAGGCCTGTATGGATCACGTAGTTGCCAAAAAATTTCAAATTTTTTCCTAATTTCTTGTAACAATTTTGCAGTAAAGTGTTAACCTCGGTCTGAAGAAATTGCCTCTGGTACTCCAAAATGAGGTATGAATTCGTTAAATAATATTTTAATCACTTGTCTTGCATTATTTATCTTACAAGGCAATGCTTCTGGCCAGCCTGAAAAAGTAGCCTTTAACACCAACAAATATCGACAACCTCCTTTTCTTGATAATTCAGAAAAATCTGTTTGCCACTGCTGTCCCAGATAACTTCCTCTCACAATTGTCCCAATTTAATTTCTATTTTCTGTTTTAGGATTATTCTTAAGACATAGCTGACATTGTTTTGCCACTAAATGAACTATAGTATACAGATTTCTTCCTACAATTTGTTTGTTTAAGTGTTTATACAAAGAGTTACTATCACAATGAGTTTTATTATGTTCCTCCAGAGCTAACTTCCAGAGTTGGCTATAGGGGGTTACAATTCTCCCATCAGGTATCTGAACCCCCACCCTCTTTATTTTCCTGTCCTTTTAGATATTGAATCAATTTTCTGTCCTCTTTTGAATACCTAGGTTTAGATTTCTCAATTGTTAGTTTGCCATCAGGGATTAAGGACATGATTTTAGATTGTTCAGCTGCTCGTTTGGCTTCAAAATCGGCCAAATTGTTTCCAATTTCCTGATCAGAGTCACCTTGATGTCCTTTACAGTACATAATAGCTACTTCTTCGGGTAGCTGAGCAGCTTGTAGTAATTGTAGAATTTCTGTAGCATGTTTAATCTGTTTCCCTTGTGTGTTCAAAAGTCCTTGCTCTTTCCAGATAGCACCATGTGCATGGACCACACCAAATGCGTATTTAGAATCAGTCCAAATATTTTTCCTTTTATCTTCAGCCAGTTCCAGGAATCTCATTAATGTTATTATTTCTGCCTTCTGGGCAGAGGTGTTTGCAGGTAAAGGTTTAGCTTCTATTACCTGTGAAGTGGTGGTAACGGCATATCCTGCCTTTCATTCACCTGCTTTCGTTCATGAAGCTACTACCTCAGTAAACTAAGTATCAGCACCTTCCAGAGCTTTTTCTTTCAAGTCTGGTCGGCTCAAATACACAGTCTCTATGGTGGCCATGCAGTTGTGTGTTAGTAGTTCTGTCAGTTGTTCCTGCAAAAAAGATGCTGGATTCACAACATTAGTGACCGCAATTTCTATATCATCCCGTTCCACAAGAGTGGCCTGGTATTTTAAAAAACGTGAAGGAGATAACCAGTGGGCTCCTTTCTTTTCCAGGACTGCTGATACCACATGGGACACTAGCACAGTAATCTTCTGTCCCAAGGTGAATTTGCGAGCATCTTCAATATTCATGACAACCGCCGCCAGAGCCATTAGGCATCCGGGCCAACCTTTGCTTGCTTCAGCCAGTTTTTTGAAAAATATGCCACTGCCTTTCTGTATGGTCCTAGTTTCTGAGCAAGGACCCCCAAAGCTATTCTCTGCTCTTCATAGGAATATAGCCTAAAGGATTTAGTCACATCCGGAAGCCACAGAGTTGCAGCTCTCATTAGCTCTGTTTTTAAATTTTTCAGTCCGTTTTAAAGAGGGAGGGTTTCCTTTCAACAGTTCTTATAGTGGTCTTACCAGAACACAATAATCATGGATCCAAAGTCTGCACCCATCCGGTCATTCCCAGGAATCCCGGTCATTCCCGGGAATGCCCGCAGCTCCTTGATGGTCGACGGTCATGGAGTCTGACAAATGGCTTCTTTTCTAGCAGCTCCAAGTTCTGTCTGTCCTCCTGCTATTTCATATCCTAGGTAGGAAACTCAGGTTTGTATTAGTTGGGCCTTTCATTTGGATATTCGATAACCGTTCAGTCCCAGAAAATTTAATAATTCCACTGTCCAATGGATACATTCTGCCTTTCTTTCTGTAGCAATCAATAGGTCATCCACATATTGCAACAGAGTCCCGTCTGAGTAGGTGGCTTCCATGATTCTAGTTCTCATGCTAGCTGATTTCCAAAAATCGCTGGACTGTTTTAAACTCTTTAGGTAATACTGCCCAAGTTAATTGAGTTTCCCTTCCTTTGTCAGGATTTTCCCATTCAAAAGCAAATAACTTTGGGTTTCTTTAGCCAGTGGTAAGCAAAAGAAAGCATCCTTCAAATCCAGGATGGCAAACCATTTCTGATTATTGTTTAATTTAGTCAATAAGTCCTACAAATTAGCTACTACTGGATCCTACTATCCTCTGCTCTTTTGTTGATTGCCCTGAGATCTTGAACCAATCTGCACCTTTTGCCATCATATTCCTTTACTGTCCAGATAGGAGTGTTATATTCCAAGTCACATTCAATTAATCATCTATATTTTAAAATTTATTAGTGATTGTTGATTCCCTTTGATCTTCTAATTTTAAGGGATATTGTTTTATTCTAATTGAGCAAGCCCCCCCCTTTTTTATTTACACTTTCAGAGGCAAAGCACTTTTCGCCTTACCTGGAACTTCAGATGCCCATACTCCCAGATATACCTGATTAAGGTTTTCTTCTATTTCAGGGAGGTCCTCCTGTTTGCTTTTCTGCTGAATTACAGATAAACTCAAAACTGCAATTAATTGATTATTTTTAACTCTAAATTCCATTTTGTCTTCTTTAAATGTTGCTTCTTGCCCTAATAAAGATTTTACAGAATTTGGCATGCATAAAAATTTATGCATTCCTATTTATTTTCCCAATTTGTACTTTAAAGGCTTCAGAAAGAATGCCTCTCTCCTTTTTCCTTTTTTTTTTTTTCCTGGTGGCCAGTAGCTCCCACATCTGTAACGAGTTCTTTTCTCTCTGATTTAATACCAAATAACTTGCTCCTGTAATCGCTAAAATTCCACTTTATTTCCTCTAGTCCCTAGTTTTAATTTAACCAGTGGATCTTGTAGGGTAGATTCCCCAGGTCCCCGTCAGTCTAGTTGCAATTCAGTCACCGGAGCCACCCCATGGCACTGCCCCCCCACCCAGGGCAGTCTTACTTCCAATGTCCAAACTCCCCACAGCACGCACACCGATCCGCTTCCACAGAAGAAGAGCTCACTCCCCCACCTCTGCCCGACATCCCTCCTCCCAGGCTCAAACACAGGAGCTGCTCGAGCTCCCCTCCTTTCCCCCTTGGTTTTCCCTTTTGTTTTTTTTCCTCACAGTTGCTCACCCTGCTCTGCAGGGGCTGCAGGTGCCTGCCTCTGCAACAGCGCTTCTTCTTTAACCCTTTCTTAACTCTGAATGTGAATTTGCCGCTTTTTGCCAGTGGCAGCAATCTCTTCCTCCCTATCAATATCAGATAGGACAGGTGCAGAGGGTGCTCCTCTCAGAGGCAGCTGTGACACATAATTTTCCAACCTATCTTCCTGATTACTGTTTTTTAACTTTAAACATCTTTCCCCAATATCACAGGCTGAACAGCATCTCTCCATCTTAACTTTCAGTTTTTCCCTGTCCTTTTCCAAAGCGAAAATTAAGGGATCTGGCGGAGCTATATTAATTCAGCATTCAGTCTCTCACTCCACGTGGTTTCTTAAAGTGAAAAACATATCTGCATACATTACTTCATCCCATTTTCCTTGCCACCTCAAAACAACTTTAATTGTAACAATGTATTATAGTTCAGAGTTCCATTTTCAGGCCATTTTCCCTGATTTTCCAAAATATACAGAGGCCACCATCGGCTACAATATTTTACCAATGTTTTCTTATTTACCGAGCCCCCAGGAGACCCTCCAAGTTACTTCCAGTGTGCCAAAATGCACCCTAAAAGACTCTTTTTCAAGATCTCCACTCTGCTGACTTTCCATTATCAATCTCACATTCACACACACACACACGAGATCCCACAGACACACTCCACACACTTACAACACTGGAGACAGAGACTAAAAGTCTAACAAACAACAGTTAATAACACAGTTATAGCATCCTATCACCAATACCAAAGCACACGACCAAAATCCTTAATGTAACAAGCCACAAAATAAATCAAATACCAACAAGATCCAAAACCATTTCTACAAGACACCCCCTGCGTCTTGTAGGACCCAAACCACAAGATGCCCCCTGCTTCTTGTGGGTGCATACCAAACGGACGCTAGCAACCGGGTATACGCCTTTACCTACAAGATTTCCTACCTCGATTTATGGAAGGCTTCCAAACCTTGCGTGCGCTTACCAAACCAACCCAATTACCAATGCAGTCTTTATGCAAGATGCTCCCTGCACCTTACAGACCACACAAAAGAAAAGAATACCTTTGATGAAGATGGTCCTTGTCTGCTCCTGCAGTGATCCGAATGAGTCGAGGGGTCCCTCCGGGAAAAATTCCCGAGGGCCCTAGGGAGCCCTGTCCTCAGCGGGTCCTGCAGCCGAGCAGAGAGGGTCCCACCTGGGCCGCCAGATTGATTCGGAGAAAACTCCAGGAACAAACTTGCCAACAAGGTTTTCAAGCTGACAAGCAGGTGTTCTTTATTGCGGCGCCGGGAGACACGGGGGATAGCTCCTCCTAACGTGTGTCCCTCTGTTGCTCCACAAGCTGTCCTTATATAGTCCTGGGCATATATACATTACGTCATTTTCCAGAAAGCTATCCCGCGTGCGTACAGGTGGTCTCTGAGGGTCGTTTACTTCTTCCAACAATCTTCATCACTTCTGGCAGCCTTTGGAGCATGCGCAGTAGATGCTCATACCAGTTTAATTGGTTCGTTAGCACAGGAGACCTCCTATCCTCCTACTTATCAGTTAGTTTAACAGCAGCCCATCCTGGACACCTGCTATTCCCAGATACTCCTAATCCCTGCGTCCTGTTCTTCTAGCCTGTTTTTCTTAAAACTCTGTCAACTATAACAGTTTATCTTGTACAAGAATGCTCAGAGTGTTCTCTAGCTGCACTCTTTTTTTTTTCTATGTATCATGCACTTCAGTAATTTTCCATCGCTACTGGTACAAAGCCATCAAAATTAACATTACTTAAAACTGATTCTAAAGGTTTATACATTCCAATTTGTGATTTTCTGTCCCCCTTGTTTCAGCTCCCACAGGAAAAGAGCCACGTTAGAAAGTTGTAGCTGGGCATCTTCAGTACAGAGGGAGCATTGCAGGGGTGACACCAACATTCCTGTCTCACCTCACTTTCCTACCCCGAAGAGCATTTGAATCCAACATCTCCAGGGCCTGCAATCTGCAGAGCACAGCAGAGTAAAGCGCGAAGGTTTAGCTAATCTCCCAAAGGAAAAGAGCCTGGAGTGAATGAGTCTTCTGGGCATCTTCAGCACCCAGTGAGCTTTGCAAGGGTGACACACACATTGCTGTCTCACCTCACTTTCCAACTTCAAAGTGCATTTGAATCCAACATCTGCGGTGCCTGCTCTCGTCTGAGCACAGCAGAGTAAAGCACGAACGTTTGAAGTCTGCTCCCACAGCAAAAGAGCCAGGTGTAAAAGTTGATGCTGGGCATGTTCAGCACACAGGGCACATTGCAGGGGTGACACACGCATTGCTGTCTCTCCTCACTTTCCACTTGGTCTGGTTCCAAGTGGAAACAGGATATAATTTAATTTATTTCATTTCATATTAAGAAAATATGACTCGCGTTGAGGGTAGTGAGACAGTGGCAGACTTTTGCCCAGAGAAGCTGTGGCTGCCCCATCTGCGGCAGTGCTCAAGGCCGGGTTGGACACAAGGGCTTGGAGCAAACTGCTCTAGTGGAAGGTGTCCCTGCCTGTGGCAGGGGCTGGAGCTGGATGAGCTTTGAGGTCCCTTCCAGCCCAGCCCAGTCTGCGATTCCAGGATTCTCTGCTGTGTGAATGTCGGTCACTCCCCACTTCTTGTAGGTGGCCGTGACGCCCTGTTCCATTGCCCAGGTTGAGCTGTGACCCCTCGCATGCTCCACCTCCGGACCAAAGGCACTGAGGAAGAGCAGCCCGTGAGGGACCTCCCTGAGCCGGCTGGGCAGAGGCTGGTCCCCCCGCAGAGACTGCCGGAGCACCCCTGGGTGCCCAGTGGCCATGGGCATGATGCTGCCGCCATAACAAAGCCATGGCGGTCACTGTGGATTTGCCCATTTTGACGGGGCTCCGCGGTAAGCGTGTGTGATTTAAGGAACGAGAGCCCTGCAGTAACCGGTGCAGAGGAGACCCCTTCCCTCGGGAGGCTGCATCTCCCGTGGCTGCCCTGCGCATCCCGGTACATGTTCTTTGACTTTGCAATTCTGTTTTCGCGTTGGCTTGAAACACATTGTGGGTGTGTGCTGTGAAGCTGTCAGGAGGTGTGCTGGTGCCATCCCAGCTGTAGGAGCAGGGGATGGGTGAGGAGGAGGCACTGGGCTTGTTCATGTGCTTGGAGCTCACCTCTGCGTGCAGAGGTGCTGGGGGCAATGCAGGAGCCTTGTGTGTGCAGGAGCTGCTGGCGTCAGAGGTGCTGAGAAGGTGGCAGGGCAGGAGAACTTGTACCTCCCTGTCAGTGCCTGGGGGAGTGCAAGGGTCACCCCAGCTCCCAGGAACCCCCCCTTACATTCACCCCCCCCCCGGGCAGAGGGATGATCTCATCGCCAGCATCCTCACAGGTAAGGTTTAGGGAGAACCACCCAGCTGCACACCCAAAACCTGTCAGGTCCCCCATATCTCCACTACTCCCCTCCCCAATGATCTCTGGGGTGGTCTCTGGTGGCTGTAGCCCCTTTTTGAGGGCTCCATTGGTCCCCCAGATTATTCTGTCCCCTGCAGAGCTTGGGCACATTCCCATGAACCTCCAAATCCTCCCAAACCTCCAGTTCCCTTCTGAACCCCAAATCCCCCCCATTTATTGCCACGGGCCAACAGGGGCACTGAAGAGTCGGGGTACCCTGGGACAAGTGTAACCCCTGGTTTTAGGATACGGGGTGTTCCCCAAATCCCTGCACCACCCTGGGGAGCTTTCGGGATCCCACCCAATGGCCAAATCCCCTCTGAGCCCCCAAACTCTTCTCCTCAACACATCTCCACCCTGAGAGAACCTTGCTCACCCAAGAGCGACTCAGGGTGCCCTGGGACCCAGGTA
Organism: Lathamus discolor; assembly: GCF_037157495.1. Lineage (NCBI taxonomy): Eukaryota > Metazoa > Chordata > Aves > Psittaciformes > Psittacidae > Lathamus > Lathamus discolor. The sequence goes on along the minus strand of NW_027069348.1, from coordinate 1,000 downwards.
CCCCCTGTTTTCGGCACATGGGAGCTCCCCCAGTATAATGTTCAGTTCAGTGGTGGCCCGTTCCTAAAGGGAAAGGATGGTATTGGTTATGTGGAGAAAATGCTTCTAAGACTTTACCCCCAAACAGGAAGGGGGCATGCACCTTAGGTGCTCTGACACCCAATCTTACTATTATTGACATGTATCCTTCTGGGACCTGGATTAGAAGTTTTGCTAAACGGATTAAGCGAGGGTTTAACCCTATTGCTGAACGAAGCACCGCATTTCATAGTTTTGTAGGAGTAAGTGAATTAAAGAAGGCGATCGTAAATACCTCAGCAACTATAGAGGAAATTGAAAGTAAAACCATTGATGTAATCCAAGCGGAAGAAAAAGAGATAACTAGCCTATCTAAAGTGGTATTACAAAACTAAATGGCTCTAGACATATTACTGGCTTCACAAGGAGGGGTTTGTTCCATGATCAGTGAAAGCTATATAGATCAAATTAGAACTTATTGTTTCAATGCACACATTAGAGTTTCAATGCAGAAATTAGCGCTTCAATGCAGAACTTACTGGTTCAATGCAGAACTTAGCTTTTCAAAGGAGAACTTATTGTTTCAATGCAGACCTTAGTGTTTTAATGTAGATCTTTAACATTTCAATGCGCAGGTTTGAATTTCAAAGCAGAACTAAGAGTTTCAATGCAGATATTAGCGTTTCAATGCATAACTTAGCTTTTCAAAGGAGAACTTATTTCAATGCACAACTTAGTGTTTCAAATCAGAACGTAGTGTTTCAATGCAGAGCTTAGCGTTGCAATGCAGATCTTACCGTTTCAATGCAGATCTTAGCGTTTCAATGCAGATCTTACCGTTTCAAAGCAGAACTACACGTTTTAATGTAGAACTTCAACGCACAACTTTGAATTTCAATGCAGATCTTTACCATTCCAAAGAAGACGTAGCATTTCAATGCAGAACTTTGTGTTTCAATGCAGAGCTTAGCATTTCAATTCA
>NW_027069347.1:0-41679 GCF_037157495.1 Lathamus discolor | reverse complement strand
TCTAGGGTCTCTCTAGGGTCTCTATAGGGTCTCTAGGGTCTCTCTAGGGTCTCTATAGGGTCTCTAGGGTCTCTATAGGGTCTCTATAGGGTCTCTAGGGTCTCTATACGGTCTCTATAGGGTTCCTAGGGTCTCTATAGGGTCTCTATAGGGTCTCTAGGGCCTCTATAGGGTCTCTATAGGGTCTCTATAGGGTCTCTATAGGGTCTCTATAGGGTCTCTATAGGGTTCCTAGGGTCTCTATAGGGTCCCTAGGGTCTCTATAGTGTCTCTAGGGTCTCTAGAGGGTCTCTATAGGGTCTCTAGGGTCTCTCTAGGGTGTTCTATAGGGTCTCTAGGGTCTCTATAGGGTCACTATAGGGTTCCTAGGGTCTCTATAGGGTCCCTAGGGTCTCTATAGGGTCTCTAGGGTCTCTCTAGGGTCTCTATATGTCTCTAGGGTCTCTATAGCGTCTCTATAGGGTCTCTAGGGTCTCTATACGGTCTCTATAGGGTTCCTAGGGTCTCTATAGCGTCTCTATAGGGTCTCTAGGGTCTCTATAGGGTCTCTATAGGGTCCCTAGGGTCTCTATAGGGTCTCTATAGGGTTCCTAGAGTCTCTATAGGGTCCCTAGGGTCTCTATAGGGTCTCTAGGGTCTCTCTAGGGTCTCTATAGGGTCTCTAGGGTCTCTATAGGGTCTCTATAGGGTCCCTAGGGTCTCTATAGGGTCTCTAGGGTCTCTCTAGGGTCTCTATAGGGGCTCTAGGGTCTCTCTAGGGTCTCTATAGGGTCTCTATAGGATCCCTAGGGTCTCTATAGGGTCTCTATAGGGTTCCTAGGGTCTCTATAGGGACCCTAGGGTCTCTATAGGGTCTCTAGGGTCTCTCTAGGGTCTCTATAGGGTCTCTATAGGGTTCCTAGGGTCTCTATAGGGTCTCTATAATGTCTCTATAGGGTCCCTACGGTCTCTATAGGGTCTCTATAGGGTCTCTATAGGGTCTCTAGGGTCTCTATAGGGTCTCTATAGGATCCCTAGGGTCTCTATAGGGTCTCTATAGGGTTCCTAGGGTCTCTATAGGGTCCCTAGGGTCTCTATAGGTTCTCTAGGGTCTCTCTAGGGTCTCTATAGGGTCTCTAGGGTCTCTATAGGGTCTCTATATGGTCTCTAGGGTCTCTATACGGTCTCTATAGGGTTCCTAGGGTCTCTATAGGGTCTCTATAGGGTCTCTAGTGTCTCTATAGGGTCTCTATATGGTCCCTAGGGTCTCTATAGGGTCTCTATAGGGTCTCTAGAGTCTCTATAGGGTCTCTATAGGGTCCCTAGGGTCTCTATAGGGTCTCTAGGGTCTCTCTAGGGTCTCTCTAGGGTCTCTAGGGTCTCTCTAGGGTCTCTCTAGGGTCTCTAGGGTCTCTATAGGGTCTCTATAGGGTCCCTAGGGTCTCCATAGGGTCTCTATAGGGTTCCTAGGGTCTCTATAGGGTTCCTAGGGTCTCTATAGGGTCCCTAGGGTCTCTATAGGGTCTCTATAGGGTTCCTAGGGTCTCTATAGGATCTCTAGGGTCTCTCTAGGGTCTCTATAGGGTCTCTTGGGTCTCTATAGGGTCTCTAGTGTCTCTATAGGGTCTCTATAGGGTCCCTAGGGTCTCTATAGGGTCTCTATAGGATCCCTAGGGTCTCTATAGGGTCTCTATATGGTTCCTAGGGTCTCTATAGGTTCCCTAGGGTCTCTATAGTGTCTCTGTAGGGTCTCTAGGGTCTCTATAGGGTCTCTATAGGATCCCTAGGGTCTCTATAGGGTCTCTATAGGGTTCCTAGGGTCTCTATAGGTTCCCTAGGGTCTCTATAGTGTCTCTATAGGGTCTCTAGGGTCTCTATAGGGTCTCTATAGGATCCCTAGGGTCTCTATAGGGTCTCTATAGGGTTCCTAGGGTCTCTATAGGGTCTCTATAGGGTCTCTATAGGGTCTCTAGTGTCTCTATAGGGTCTTTATAGGGTCCCTAGGGTCTCTATAGGGTCTCTATAGGGTTCCTAGTGTCTCTATAGGGTCTCTATAGGGTCTCTAGGGTCTCTATAGGGTCTCTATAGGGTCCCTAGGGTCTCTATAGTGTCTCTATAGGGTTCCTAGGGTCTCTATAGGTTCCCTAGGGACTCTATAGGGTTCCTAGGGTCTCTATAGGGTCTCTATAGGGTCTCTAGTGTCTCTATAGGGTCTCTATAGGGTCCCTCGGGTCTCTATAGGGTCTCTATAGGGTTCCTAGGGTCTCTATAGGGTCCCTAGGGTCTCTATAGGGTTTCTAAGGTCTCTCTAGGGTCTCTATAGGGTCTCTAGTGTCTCTCTAGAGTCTCTATAGGGTCTCTAGGGTCTCTATAGGGTCTCTATAGGGTCTCTAGGGTCTCTATACGGTCTCTATAGGTTTCCTAGGGTCTCTATAGGGTCTCTATAGGGTCTCTAGTGTCTCTATAGGGTCTCTATAGGGTCCCTAGGGTATCTATAGGGTCTCTATAGGGTCTCTATAGGGTTCCTAGGGTCTCTATAGGGTCCCTAGGGTCTCTATAGGGAATCTAGGGCCTCTATAGGGTCTCTATAGGGCCTCTAGTGTCTCTATAGGGTCTCTCTAGGGTCTCTAGGGTCTTTATAGGGTCTCTATAGGGTCTCTAGGGTCTCTCTAGGGTCTCTATAGGGTCTCTAGGGTCTCTCTAGGGTCTCTATAGGGTCTCTAGGGTCTCTATAGGGTCTCTATAGGGTCTCTAGGGTCTCTATACGGTCTCTATAGGGTTCCTAGGGTCTCTATAGGGTCTCTATAGGGTCTCTAGGGCCTCTATAGGGTCTCTATAGGGTCTCTATAGGGTCTCTATAGGGGTCTCTATAGGGTCTCTATAGGGTTCCTAGGGTCTCTATAGGGTCCCTAGGGTCTCTATAGTGTCTCTAGGGTCTCTAGAGGGTCTCTATAGGGTCTCTAGGGTCTCTCTAGGGTGTCTATAGGGTCTCTAGGGTCTCTATAGGGTCACTATAGGGTTCCTAGGGTCTCTATAGGGTCCCTAGGGTCTCTATAGGGTCTCTAGGGTCTCTCTAGGGTCTCTATATGTCTCTAGGGTCTCTATAGCGTCTCTATAGGGTCTCTAGGGTCTCTATAGGGTCACTATAGGGTCCCTAGGGTCTCTATAGGGTCTCTATAGGGTTCCTAGAGTCTCTATAGGGTCCCTAGGGTCTCTATAGGGTCTCTAGGGTCTCTCTAGGGTCTCTATAGGGTCTCTAGGGTCTCTATAGGGTCTCTATAGGGTCCCTAGGGTCTCTATAGGGTCTCTAGGGTCTCTCTAGGGTCTCTATAGGGGCTCTAGGGTCTCTCTAGGGTCTCTATAGGGTCTCTATAGGATCCCTAGGGTCTCTATAGGGTCTCTATAGGGTTCCTAGGGTCTCTATAGGGTCCCTAGGGTCTCTATAGGATCTCTAGGGTCTCTCTAGGGTCTCTATAGGGTCTCTATAGGGTTCCTAGGGTCTCTATAGGGTCTCTATAGTGTCTCTATAGGGTCCCTACGGTCTCTATAGGGTCTCTATAGGGTCTCTATAGGGTCTCTAGGGTCTCTATAGGGTCTCTATAGGATCCCTAGGGTCTCTATAGGGTCTCTATAGGGTTCCTAGGGTCTCTATAGGGTCCCTAGGGTCTCTATAGGGTCTCTAGGGTCTCTCTAGGGTCTCTATAGGGTCTCTAGGGTCTCTATAGGGTCTCTATAGGGTCTCTAGTGTCTCTATAGGGTCTCTATAGGGTCCCTAGGTTCTCTATAGGGTCTCTATAGGGTCCCTAGTGTCTCTATAGGGTCTCTAGGGTCTCTATAGGGTCTCTATAGGGTCTCTAGGGTCTCTCTAGGGTCTCTATAGGGTCTCTTCGGTCTCTATAGGGTCTCTATAGGGTCCCTAGGGTCTCTATAGGGTCTCTATAGGGTTCCTAGGGTCTCTATAGGGTCTCTAGGGTCTCTCTAGGGTCTCTCTAGGGTCTCTAGGGTCTCTATAGGGTCTCTATAGGGTCCCTAGGGTCTCTATAGGGTCTCTATAGGGTTCCTAGGGTCTCTATAGGGTTCCTAGGGTCTCTATAGGGTCCCTAGGGTCTCTATAGGGTCTCTATAGGGTTCCTAGGGTCTCTATAGGATCTCTAGGGTCTCTCTAGGGTCTCTATAGGGTCTCTTGGGTCTCTATAGGGTCTCTAGTGTCTCTATAGGGTCTCTATAGGGTCCCTAGGGTCTCTATAGGGTCTCTATAGGATCCCTAGGGTCTCTATAGGGTCTCTATATGGTTCCTAGGGTCTCTATAGGTTCCCTAGGGTCTCTATAGTGTCTCTGTAGGGTCTCTAGGGTCTCTATAGGGTCTCTATAGGATCCCTAGGGTCTCTATAGGGTCTCTATAGGGTTCCTAGGGTCTCTATAGGTTCCCTAGGGTCTCTATAGTGTCTCTATAGGGTCTCTAGGGTCTCTATAGGGTCTCTATAGGATCCCTAGGGTCTCTATAGGGTCTCTATAGGGTTCCTAGGGTCTCTATAGGGTCTCTATAGGGTCTCTATAGGGTCTCTAGTGTCTCTATAGGGTCTCTATAGGGTCCCTAGGGTCTCTATAGGGTCTCTATAGGGTTCCTAGTGTCTCTATAGGGTCTCTATAGGGTCTCTAGGGTCTCTATAGGGTCTCTATAGGGTCCCTAGGGGTCTCTATAGGGTCTCTATAGGGTTCCTAGGGTCTCTATAGGATCTCTAGGGTCTCTCTAGGGTCTCTATAGGGTCTCTTGGGTCTCTATAGGGTCTCTAGTGTCTCTATAGGGTCTCTATAGGGTCCCTAGGGTCTCTATAGGGTCTCTATAGGATCCCTAGGGTCTCTATAGGGTCTCTATATGGTTCCTAGGGTCTCTATAGGTTCCCTAGGGTCTCTATAGTGTCTCTGTAGGGTCTCTAGGGTCTCTATAGGGTCTCTATAGGATCCCTAGGGTCTCTATAGGGTCTCTATAGGGTTCCTAGGGTCTCTATAGGTTCCCTAGGGTCTCTATAGTGTCTCTATAGGGTCTCTAGGGTCTCTATAGGGTCTCTATAGGATCCCTAGGGTCTCTATAGGGTCTCTATAGGGTTCCTAGGGTCTCTATAGGGTCTCTATAGGGTCTCTATAGGGTCTCTAGTGTCTCTATAGGGTCTCTATAGGGTCCCTAGGGTCTCTATAGGGTCTCTATAGGGTTCCTAGTGTCTCTATAGGGTCTCTATAGGGTCTCTAGGGTCTCTATAGGGTCTCTATAGGGTCCCTAGGGTCTCTATAGTGTCTCTATAGGGTTCCTAGGGTCTCTATAGGTTCCCTAGGGACTCTATAGGGTTCCTAGGGTCTCTATAGGGTCTCTATAGGGTCTCTAGTGTCTCTATAGGGTCTCTATAGGGTCCCTCGGGTCTCTATAGGGTCTCTATAGGGTTCCTAGGGTCTCTATAGGGTCCCTAGGGTCTCTATAGGTTTTCTAAGGTCTCTCTAGGGTCTCTATAGGGTCTCTAGTGTCTCTCTAGAGTCTCTATAGGGTCTCTAGGGTCTCTATAGGGTCTCTATAGGGTCTCTAGGGTCTCTATACGGTCTCTATAGGTTTCCTAGGGTCTCTATAGGGTCTCTATAGGGTCTCTAGTGTCTCTATAGGGTCTCTATAGGGTCCCTAGGGTATCTATAGGGTCTCTATAGGGTCTCTATAGGGTTCCTAGGGTCTCTATAGGGTCCCTAGGGTCTCTATAGGGAATCTAGGGCCTCTATAGGGTCTCTATAGGGCCTCTAGTGTCTCTATAGGGTCTCTCTAGGGTCTCTAGGGTCTTTATAGGGTCTCTATAGGGTCTCAAGGGTCTCTCTAGGGTCTCTATAGGGTCTCTAGGGTCTCTCTAGGGTCTCTAGGGTCTTTATAGGGTCTCTATAGGGTCTCTATAGGGTCTCTATAGGGTCTCTATAGGGTCTCTATAGGGTTCCTAGGGTCTCTATAGGGTCCCTAGGGTCTCTATAGTGTCTCTAGGGTCTCTAGAGGGTCTCTATAGGGTCTCTAGGGTCTCTCTAGGGTGTCTATAGGGTCTCTAGGGTCTCTATAGGGTCACTATAGGGTTCCTAGGGTCTCTATAGGGTCCCTAGGGTCTCTATAGGGTCTCTAGGGTCTCTCTAGGGTCTCTATATGTCTCTAGGGTCTCTATAGCGTCTCTATAGGGTCTCTAGGGTCTCTATACGGTCTCTATAGGGTTCCTAGGGTCTCTATAGGGTCTCTATAGGGTCTCTAGGGTCTCTATAGGGACTCTATAGGGTCCCTAGGGTCTCTATAGGGTCTCTATAGGGTTCCTAGAGTCTCTATAGGGTCCCTAGGGTCTCTATAGGGTCTCTAGGGTCTCTCTAGGGTCTCTCTAGGGTCTCTAGGGTCTCTATAGGGTCTCTATAGGGTCCCTAGGGTCTCTATAGGGGCTCTAGGGTCTCTCTAGGGTCTCTATAGGGTCTCTAGGGTCTCTCTAGGGTCTCTATAGGGTCTCTAGGGTCTCTATACGGTCTCTATAGGGTTCCTAGGGTCTCTATAGGGTCTCTATAGGGTCTCTAGGGCCTCTATAGGGTCTCTATAGGGTCTCTAGGGTCTCTATAGGGTCTCTATAGGGTTCCTAGGGTCTCTATAGGGTCCCTAGGGTCTCTATAGGGTCTCTAGGGTCTCTCTAGGGTCTCTATAGGGTCTCTAGGGTCTCTCTAGGGTCTCTCTAGGGTCTCTAGGGTCTCTATAGGGTCTCTATAGGGTCCCTAGGGTCTCTATAGGGTCTCTATAGGGTTCCTAGAGTCTCTATAGGGTCCCTAGGGTCTCTATAGGGTCTCTAGGGTCTCTCTAGGGTCTCTATAGGGTCTCTAGGGTCTCTATAGGGTCTCTATAGGGTCTCTAGTGTCTCTATAGGGTCTCTATAGGGTCCCTAGGTTCTCTATAGGGTCTCTATAGGGTCCCTAGTGTCTCTATAGGGTCTCTAGGGTCTCTATAGGGTCTCTATAGGGTCTCTAGGGTCTCTCTAGGGTCTCTATAGGGTCTCTTCGGTCTCTATAGGGTCTCTATAGGGTCCCTAGGGTCTCTATAGGGTCTCTATAGGGTTCCTAGGGTCTCTATAGGGTCTCTAGGGTCTCTCTAGGGTCTCTATAGGGTCTCTTGGGTCTCTATAGGGTCTCTAGTGTCTCTATAGTGTCTCTATAGGGTCCCTAGGGTCTCTATAGGGTCTCTATAGGGTTCCTAGGGTCTCTATAGGGTCTCTAGTGTCTCTCTATGGTCTCTATAGGGTCTCTAGGGTCTCTATAGGGTCTCTAGTGTCTCTATAGGGTCTCTATAGTGTCCCTAGGCTCTCTATAGCGTCTCTATAGGGTCTCTATAGGGTCTCTAGGGTCTCTATAGGGTCTCTATAGGATCCCTAGGGTCTCTATAGGGTCTCTATAGGGTTCCTAGTGTCTCTATAGGTTCCCTAGGGTCTCTATAGGGTCTCTAGGGTCTCTATAGGGTCTCTATAGGGTCTCTAGTGTCTCTATAGGGTCTCTATAGGGTCCCTAGGTTCTCTATAGGGTCTCTATAGGGTTCCTAGGGTCTCTATAGGGTCTCTAGGGCCTCTCTAGGGTCTGTCTAGGGTCTCTAGGTTCTCTCTAGGGTCTCTATAGGGTCTCTAGGGTCTCTATAGGGTCTCTATAGGGTCTCTAGGGTCTCTATACGGTCTCTATAGGGTTCCTAGGGTCTCTATAGGGTCTCTAGTGTCTCTATAGGGTCTCTATAGGGTCCCTAGGGTCTCTATAGGGTCTCTATAGGGTCTCTATAGGGTCTTTAGGGTCTCTATAGGGTCTCTATAGGGTTCCCTAGGGTCTCTATAGGGTCTCTATAGGGTTCCTAGGGTCTCTATAGGTTCCCTAGGGTCTCTATAGGGTCTCTAGTGTCTCTATAGTGTCTCTATATGGTCTCTAGTGTCTCTATAGGGTCTCTATAGGGTCCCTAGTGTCTCTATAGGGTCTCTATAGGGTTCCTAGGGTCTCTATAGCGTCCCTAGGGTCTCTATAGGGTCTCTAGGGTCTCTCTAGGATCTCTATAGGGTCCCTAGTGTCTCTATAGGGTCTCTAAGGTCTCTATACGGTCTCTATAGGGTTCCTAGTGTCTCTATAGGGTCTCTATAGGGTCTCTAGGGTCTCTATAGGGTCTCTATAGGGTCCCTAGGGTCTCTATAGGGTCTCTAGGGTCTCTATAGGGTCTCTATAGGGTCCCTAGGGTCTCTCTAGGGTCTATATAGGGTCTCTAGGGTCTCTCTAGGGTCTCTATAGGGTCTCTAGGGTCTCTATAGGGTCACTATATGGTTCCTAGGGTCTCTATAGGGTCTCTAGGGTCTCTCTAGGGTCTCTGTAGGGTCTCTAGGGTCTCTCTAGGGTCTCTATAGGGTCTCTAGGGTCTCTCTAGGGTCTCTCTAGGGTCTCTAGGTTCTCTATACGGTCTCTATAGGGTTCCTAGGGTCTCTATAGGGTCTCTATAGGGTCTCTAGGGTCTCTATAGGGTCTCTATAGGGTCCCTAGGGTCTCTATAGGGTCTCTATAGGGTTCCTAGAGTCTCTATAGGGTCCCTAGGGTCTCTCTAGGGTCTCTATAGGGTCTCTATAGGGTCTCTATAGGGTCTCTATAGGGTCCCTAGGGTCTCTATAGGGTCTCTATAGGGTCCCTAGGGTCTCTATAGGGTCTCTAGGGTCTCTATAGGGTCTCTATAGGGTCTCTAGGGTCTCTCTAGGGTCTCTATAGGGTCTCTTGGGTCTCTATAGGGTCTCTATAGGGTCCCTAGGATCTCTATAGGGTCTCTATAGGGTTCCTAGGGTCTCTATAGGGTTCCTAGGGTCTCTATAGGGTCCCTAGGGTCTCTATAGGGTCTCTATAGGTTTCCTAGGGTCTCTATAGGGTCTCTAGGGTCTCTCTAGGGTCTCTATAGGGTCTCTTGGGTCTCTATAGGGTCTCTAGTGTCTCTATAGGGTCTCTATAGGGTCCCTAGGGTCTCTATAGGGTCTCTATAGGGTCTCTATAGGGTTCCTAGGGTTTCTATAGGGTCTCTAGGGTCTCTCTATGGTCTCTATAGGGTCTCTAGGGTCTCTATAGGGTCTCTAGTGTCTCTATAAGGTCTCTATAGGGTCCCTAGGGTCTCTATAGGGTCTCTAGGGTCTCTCTAGGATCTCTATAGGGTCCCTAGTGTCTCTATAGGGTCTCTAAGGTCTCTATACGGTCTCTATAGGGTTCCTAGGGTCTCTATAGGGTCTCTATAGGGTCTCTAGGGTCTCTATAGGGTCTCTATAGGGTCTCTAGAGTCTCTATAGGGTCTCTATAGGGTCTCTAGGGTCTCTATACGGTCTCTATAGGTTTCCTAGGGTCTCTATAGGGTCTCTATAGGGTCTCTAGGGTCTCTATAGGGTCTCTATAAGGTCCCTAGTGTCTCTATAGTGTCTCTATAGGGTTCCTAGGGTCTCTATAGGGTCCCTAGGTTCTCTATAGGGACTCTAGGGTCTCTATAGGGTCTCTATAGGGTTCCTAGGGTCTCTATAGGGTCTCTAGGGTCTCTCTAGGGTCTCTATAGGGTCTCTAGGGTCTCTATAGGGTCTCTAGTGTCTCTATAGGGTCTCTATAGGGTCCCTACGGTCTCTATAGGGTCTCTATAGGGTCTCTATAGGGTCTCTACGGTCTCTATAGGATCTCTATAGGATCCCTAGTGTCTCTATAGGGTCTCTATAGGGTTCCTAGGGTCTCTATATGTTCCCTAGGTTCACTATAGGGTCTCTAGGGTCTCTACAGTGTCTCTATAGGGTCTCTAGTGTCTCTATAGGGTCTCTATAGGGTCCCTAGGGTCTCTATAGGGTCTCTATAGGGTTCCTAGGGTCTCTATAGGGTCCCTAGGGTCTCTATAGGGTCTCTAGCGTCTCTCTAGGGTCTCTATAGGGTCTCTAGGGTCTCTATAGGGTCTCTATAGGGTCTCTAGGGTCTCTATAGGGTCTCTATAGGGTCTCTAGGGTCCCTATACGGTCTCTATAGGGTTCCTAGGGTGTCTATAGGGTCTCAATAGGGTCTCTAGTGTCTCTATAGGGTCTCTATAGGGTCCCTAGGGTCTCTATAGGGTCTCTATAGGGTCTCTAGGGTCTCTATAGGGTCTCTATAGGGTCCCTAGGGTCTCTATAGGGTCTCTATAGGGTCTCTAGGGTCTCTCTAGGGTCTCTAGGGTCTCTATACGGTCTCTATAGGGTCTCTAGTGTCTCTATAGGGTCTCTATAGGGTCCCTAGGGTCTCTATAGGGTCTCTATAGGGTCTCTATAGGGTCTCTAGGGTCTCTATATGGTCTCTATAGGGTCCCTAGGGTCTCTATAGGGTCTCTATAGGGTTCCTAGGGTCTCTATAGGTTCCCTAGGGTCTCTATAGGGTCTCTATAGCGTCTCTAGGGTCTCTATAGGGTCTCTATAGGGTCCCTAGGGTCTCTATAGGGTCTCTATAGGGTTCCTAGGGTCTCTATAGGTTCCCTAGGGTCTCTATAGTGTCCCTAGGGTCTCTATAGGGCCTCTAGGGTCTCTCTAGGGTCTCTATAGGTTCTCTAGGGTCTCTATATGGTCTCTATAGGGTCTCTAGGGTCTCTATAGGGTCTCTATAGAGTCTCTAGGGTCTCTATACGGTCTCTATAAGGTCTTTAGGGTCTCTATAGGGAATCCATAGGGTCCCTAGTGTCTCTATAGGGTCTCTATAGGGTTCCTAGGGTCTCTATAGGTTCCCTAGGGTCTCTATAGGGTCTCTAGTGTCTCTATAGGGTCTCTATAGGGTCCCTAGGGTCTCTATAGGGTCTCTATAGGGTTCCTAGGGTCTCTATAGGGTCCCTAGTGTCTCTATAGGGTCTCTAGGGTCTCTCTAGGGTCTCTATAGGGTCTCTAGGGTATCTCTAGGGTGTCTATAGGGTCTCTATGGTCTCTATAGGGTCTCTATAGGGTCCCTAGGGTCTCTATAGGGTCTCTATAGGGTCTCTAGGGTCTCTATAGGGTCTCTATAAGGTCCCTAGGGTCTCTATAGGGTCTCTATAGGGTTCCTAGGGTCTCTATAGGGTCTCTAGGGTCTCTATAGGGTCTCTAGGGTCTCTATAGTGTCTCTAGTGTCTCTATAGGGTCTCTATAGGGTCCCTACGGTCTCTATAGGGACTCTAGGGTCTCTATAGGGTCTCTATAGGGTTCCTAGGGTCTCTATAGGGTCTCTAGGGTCTCTATAGGGTCTCTATAGGGTCTCTAGGGTCTCTATAGGGTCTCTAGTGTCTCTATAGGGTCTCTATAGGGTCCCTACGGTCTCTATAGGGTCTCTATAGGGTCTCTATAGGGTCTCTAGGGTCTCTATAGGGTCTCTATAGGATCCCTAGGGTCTCTATAGGGTCTCTATAGGGGTTCCTAGGGTCTCTATAGGGTCCCTAGGGTCTCTATAGGGTCTCTAGGGTCTCTCTAGGGTCTCTATAGGGTCTCTAGGATCTCTATAGGGTCTCTATATGGTCTCTAGGGTCTCTATACGGTCTCTATAGAGTTCCTAGGGCCTCTATAGGGTCTCTATAGGGTCTCTAGTGTCTCTATAGGGTCTCTATATGGTCCCTAGGGTCTCTATAGGGTCTCTATAGGGTCTCTAGAGTCTCTATAGGGTCTCTATAGGGTCCCTAGGGTCTCTATAGGGTCTCTAGGGTCTCTCTAGGGTCTCTCTAGGGTCTCTAGGGTCTCTCTAGGGTCTCTCTAGGGTCTCTAGGGTCTCTATAGGGTCTCTATAGGGTCCCTAGGGTCTCTATAGGGTCTCTATAGGGTTCCTAGGGTCTCTATAGGGTTCCTAGGGACTCTATAGGGTCCCTAGGGTCTCTATAGGGTCTCTATAGGGTTCCTAGGGTCTCTAAAGGATCTCTAGGGTCTCTCTAGGGTCTCTATAGGGTCTCTTGGGTCTCTATAGGGTCTCTAGTGTCTCTATAGGGTCTCTATAGGGTCCCTAGGGTCTCTATAGGGTCTCTATAGGATCCCTAGGGTCTCTATAGGGTCTCTATATGGTTCCTAGGGTCTCTATAGGTTCCCTAGGGTCTCTATAGTGTCTCTATAGGGTCTCTAGGGTCTCTATAGGGTCTCTATAGGATCCCTAGGGTCTCTATAGGGTCTCTATAGGGTTCCTAGGGTCTCTATAGGTTCCCTAGGGTCTCTATAGTGTCTCTATAGGGTCTCTAGGGTCTCTATAGGGTCTCTATAGGATCCCTACGGTCTCTATAGGGTCTCTATAGGGTTCCTAGGGTCTCTATAGGTTCTCTATAGGGTCTCTAGTGTCTCTATAGGGTCTCTATAGGGTCCCTAGGGTCTCTATAGGGTCTCTATAGGGTTCCTAGTGTCTCTATAGGGGTCTCTATAGGGTCTCTAGGGTCTCTATAGGGTCTCTATAGGGTCCCTAGGGTCTCTATAGTGTCTCTATAGGGTTCCTAGGGTCTCTATAGGTTCCCTAGGGACTCTATAGGGTTCCTAGGGTCTCTATAGGGTCTCTATAGGGTCTCTAGTGTCTCTATAGGGTCTCTATAGGGTCCCTCGGGTCTCTATAGGGTCTCTATAGGGTTCCTAGGGTCTCTATAGGGTTTCTAAGGTCTCTCTAGGGTCTCTATAGGGTCTCTAGTGTCTCTCTAGAGTCTCTATAGGGTCTCTAGGGTCTCTATAGGGTCTCTATAGGGTCTCTAGGGTCTCTATACGGTCTCTATAGGGTTCCTAGGGTCTCTATAGGGTCTCTATAGGGTCTCTATAGGGTCTCTAGGGTCTCTATAGGGTCTCCATAGGGGTCTCTAGTGTCTCTATAGGGTCTCTATAGGGTCCCTAGGGTCTCTATAGGGTCTCTATAGGGTCTCTATAGGGTCTCTAGGGTCTCTATAGGGTCTCTATAGGGTCCCTAGGGTCTCTATAGGGTCTCTATAGGGTTCCTAGGGTCTCTATAGGTTCCCTAGGGTCTCTATAGGGTCTCTAGTGTCTCTATAGTGTCTCTATAGGGTCTCTAGTGTCTCTATAGGGTCTCTATAGGGTCCCTAGGGTCTCTATAGTGTCTCTAGGGTCTCTCTAGGATCTCTATAGGGTCTCTAGGGTCTCTATAGGGTCTCTATAGGGTCCCTAGGCTCTCTATAGGGTCTCTAGGGTCTCTCTAGGATCTCTATAGGGTCTCTAGGGTCTCTATAGTGTCTCTATAGGGTCTCTAGTGTCTCTATAGGGTCTCTATAGGGTTCCTAGGGTCTCTATAGGGTCCCTAGGGTCTCTGTAGGGTCTCTAGGGTCTCTCTAGGATCTCTATAGGGTCCCTAGGGTCTCTATAGGGTCTCTATAGGGTTCCTAGAGTCTCTATAGGGTCCCTAGGGTCTCTCTAGGGTCTCTATAGGGTCTCTAGGGTCTCTATAGGGTCTCTATAGAGTCTCTATAGGGTCCCTAGGGTCTCTATAGGGTCTCTATAGGGTCCCTAGGGTCTCTATAGGGTCTCTAGGGTCTCTATAGGGTCTCTATAGGGTCTCTAGGGTCTCTCTAGGGTCTCTATAGGGTCTCTTGGGTCTCTATAGGGTCTCTATAGGGTCCCTAGGGTCTCTATAGGGTCTCTATAGGGTTCCTAGGGTCTCTATAGGGTTCCTAGGGTCTCTATAGGGTCCCTAGGGTCTCTATAGGGTCTCTATAGGGTTCCTAGGGTCTCTATAGGGTCTCTAGGGTCTCTCTAGGGTCTCTATAGGGTCTCTTGGGTCTCTATAGGGTCTCTAGTGTCTCTATAGGGTCTCTATAGGGTCCCTAGGGTCTCTATAGGGTCTCTATAGGGTCTCTATAGGGTTCCTAGGGTTTCTATAGGGTCTCGAGGGTCTCTCTATGGTCTCTATAGGGTCTCTAGGGTCTCTATAGGGTCTCTAGTGTCTCTATAAGGTCTCTATAGGGTCCCTAGGGTCTCTATAGGGTCTCTATAGGGTCTCTATAGGGTCTCTAGGGTCTCTATAGGGTCTCTATAGGATCCCTAGGGTCTCTATAGGGTCTCTATAGGGTTCCTAGTGTCTCTATAGGTTCCCTAGGGTCTCTATAGGGTCTCTAGGGTCTCTATAGGGTCTCTATAGGGTCTCTTGTGTCTCTATACGGTCTCTATAGGGTCCCTAGGGTCTCTATAGGGTCTCTATAGGGTTCCTAGGGTCTCTATAGGGTCTGTAGGGTCTCTCTAGGGTCTCTCTAGGGTCTCTAGGTTCTCTCTAGGGTCTCTATAGAGTCTCTAGGGTCTCTATAGGGTCTCTATAGGGTCTCTATAGGGTTCCTAGGGTCTCTATAAGGTCTCTAGGGTCTCTCTAGGGTCTCTCTAGGGTCTCTTGGGTCTCTATAGGGTCTCTAGTGTCTCTATAGGATCTCTATAGGGTCCCTAGGGTCTCTATAGGGTCTCTATAGGATCCCTAGGGTATCTATAGGGTCTCTATAGGGTTCCTAGGGTCTCTATAGTTTCCCTAGGGTCTCTATAGGGTCTCTATAGGGTCTCTAGGGTCTCTATAGGGTCTCTATAGGATCCCTAGGGTCTCTATAGGGTCTCTATAGGGTTCCTAGGGTCTCTATAGGTTCCCTAGGGTCTCTATAGGGTCTCTATAGGATCCCTAGGGTCTCTATAGGGTCTCTATAGGGTTCCTAGGGTCTCTATAGTTTCCCTAGTGTCTCTATAGGGTCTCTATAGGGTTCCTAGGGTCTCTATAGGGTCTCTAGGGTCTCTATAGGGTCTCTATAGGGTCTCTAGGGTCTCTATACGGTCTCTATAGGGTTCCTAGGGTCTCTATAGGGCCTCCATAGGGTCTCTAGTGTCTCTATAGGGTTTCTATAGGGTCCCTAGGGTCTCTATAGGGTCTCTATAGGGTCTCTAGGGTCTCTATAGGGACTCTATAGGGTTCCTAGGGTCTCTATAGGGTCTCTAGTGTCTCTATAGTGTCTCTATAGGGTCTCTAGTGTCTCTATAGGGTCTCTATAGGGTCCCTAGGGTCTCTATAGGGTCTCTAGGGTCTCTCTAGGATCTCTATAGGGTCTCTAGGGTCTCTATAGGGTCTCTATAGGGTCCCTAGGGTCTCTATAGGGTCTCTAGGGTCTCTCTAGGATCTCTATAGGGTCTCTAGGTTCTCTATAGGGTCTCTATAGGGTCTCTAGGGTCTCTATACGGTCTCTATAGGGGTTCCTAGGGTCTCTATAGGGTCTCTATAGGGTCTCTAGGGTCTCTATAGGGTCTCTATAGGGTCCCTAGGGTCTCTATAGGGTCTCTATAGGGTTCCTAGAGTCTCTATAGTGTCCCTAGGGTCTCTATAGGGTCTCTAGGGTCTCTCTAGGGTCTCTATAGGGTCTCTAGGGTCTCTCTAGGGTCTCTATAGGGTCTCTAGGGTCTCTCTAGGGTCTCTATAGTGTCTCTAGGGTCTCTCTAGGGTCTCTATAGGGTCTCTAGTGTCTCTATAGGGTCTCTATAGGGTCCCTAGGGTCTCTATAGGGTCTCTATAGGGTTCCTAGGGTCTCTATAGGGTCCCTAGGGTCTCTATAGGGTCTCTAGGGTCTCTATAGGGTCTCTATAGGGTCTCTAGGGTCTCTCTAGGGTCTCTATAGGGTATTTTGGGTCTCTATAGGGTCTCTAGTGTCTCTATAGGGTCTCTATAGGGTCCCTAGGGTCTCTATAGGGTCTCTATAGGGTTCCTAGGGTCTCTATAAGGTCTCTAGGGTCTCTCTATGGTCTCTATAGGGTCTCTAGGGTCTCTATAGGGTCTCTAGTGTCTCTATAGGGTCTCTATAGGGTCCCTAGGGTCTCTATAGGGTCTCTATAGGGTCTCTATAGGGTCTCTAGGGTCTCTATAGGGTCTCTATAGGATCCCTAGGGTCTCTATAGGGTCTCTATAGGGTTCCTAGTGTCTCTATAGGTTCCCTAGGGTCTCTATAGGGTCTCTAGGGTCTCTATAGGGTCTCTATAGCGTCTCTAGGGTCTCTATAGGGTCTCTATAGGGTCCCTAGGGTCTCTATAGGGTCTCTATAGGGTTCCTAGGGTCTCTATAGGTTCCCTAGGGTCTCTATAGTGTCCCTAGGGTCTCTATAGGGCCTCTAGGGTCTCTCTAGGGTCTCTATAGGTTCTCTAGGGTCTCTATATGGTCTCTATAGGGTCTCTAGGGTCTCTATAGGGTCTCTATAGAGTCTCTAGGGTCTCTATACGGTCTCTATAAGGTCTTTAGGGTCTCTATAGGGACTCCATAGGGTCCCTAGTGTCTCTATAGGGTCTCTATAGGGTTCCTAGGGACTCTATAGGTTCCCTAGGGTCTCTATAGGGTCTCTAGTGTCTCTATAGGGTCTCTATAGGGTCCCTAGGGTCTCTATAGGGTCTCTATAGGGTTCCTAGGGTCTCTATAGGGTCCCTAGTGTCTCTATAGGGTCTCTAGGGTCTCTCTAGGGTCTCTATAGGGTCTCTAGGGTATCTCTAGGGTGTCTATAGGGTCTCTATGGTCTCTATAGGGTCTCTATAGGGTCCCTAGGGTCTCTATAGGGTCTCTATAGGGTCTCTAGGGTCTCTATAGGGTCTCTATAAGGTCCCTAGGGTCTCTATAGGGTCTCTATAGGGTTCCTAGGGTCTCTATAGGGTCTCTAGGGTCTCTATAGGGTCTCTAGGGTCTCTATAGTGTCTCTAGTGTCTCTATAGGGTCTCTATAGGGTCCCTACGGTCTCTATAGGGACTCTAGGGTCTCTATAGGGTCTCTATAGGGTTCCTAGGGTCTCTATAGGGTCTCTAGGGTCTCTATAGGGTCTCTATAGGGTCTCTAGGGTCTCTATAGGGTCTCTAGTGTCTCTATAGGGTCTCTATAGGGTCCCTACGGTCTCTATAGGGTCTCTATAGGGTCTCTATAGGGTCTCTAGGGTCTCTATAGGGTCTCTATAGGATCCCTAGGGTCTCTATAGGGTCTCTATAGGGTTCCTAGGGTCTCTATAGGGTCCCTAGGGTCTCTATAGGGTCTCTAGGGTCTCTCTAGGGTCTCTATAGGGTCTCTAGGATCTCTATAGGGTCTCTATATGGTCTCTAGGGTCTCTATACGGTCTCTATAGAGTTCCTAGGGCCTCTATAGGGTCTCTATAGGGTCTCTAGTGTCTCTATAGGGTCTCTATATGGTCCCTAGGGTCTCTATAGGGTCTCTATAGGGTCTCTAGAGTCTCTATAGGGTCTCTATAGGGTCCCTAGGGTCTCTATAGGGTCTCTAGGGTCTCTCTAGGGTCTCTCTAGGGTCTCTAGGGTCTCTCTAGGGTCTCTCTAGGGTCTCTAGGGTCTCTATAGGGTCTCTATAGGGTCCCTAGGGTCTCTATAGGGTCTCTATAGGGTTCCTAGGGTCTCTATAGGGTTCCTAGGGACTCTATAGGGTCCCTAGGGTCTCTATAGGGTCTCTATAGGGTTCCTAGGGTCTCTAAAGGATCTCTAGGGTCTCTCTAGGGTCTCTATAGGGTCTCTTGGGTCTCTATAGGGTCTCTAGTGTCTCTATAGGGTCTCTATAGGGTCCCTAGGGTCTCTATAGGGTCTCTATAGGATCCCTAGGGTCTCTACAGGGTCTCTATATGGTTCCTAGGGTCTCTATAGGTTCCCTAGGGTCTCTATAGTGTCTCTATAGGGTCTCTAGGGTCTCTATAGGGTCTCTATAGGATCCCTAGGGTCTCTATAGGGTCTCTATAGGGTTCCTAGGGTCTCTATAGGTTCCCTAGGGTCTCTATAGTGTCTCTATAGGGTCTCTAGGGTCTCTATAGGGTCTCTATAGGATCCCTACGGTCTCTATAGGGTCTCTATAGGGTTCCTAGGGTCTCTATAGGTTCTCTATAGGGTCTCTAGTGTCTCTATAGGGTCTCTATAGGGTCCCTAGGGTCTCTATAGGGTCTCTATAGGGTTCCTAGTGTCTCTATAGGGTCTCTATAGGGTCTCTAGGGTCTCTATAGGGTCTCTATAGGGTCCCTAGGGTCTCTATAGTGTCTCTATAGGGTTCCTAGGGTCTCTATAGGTTCCCTAGGGACTCTATAGGGTTCCTAGGGTCTCTATAGGGTCTCTATAGGGTCTCTAGTGTCTCTATAGGGTCTCTATAGGGTCCCTCGGGTCTCTATAGGGTCTCTATAGGGTTCCTAGGGTCTCTATAGGGTTTCTAAGGTCTCTCTAGGGTCTCTATAGGGTCTCTAGTGTCTCTCTAGAGTCTCTATAGGGTCTCTAGGGTCTCTATAGGGTCTGTATAGGGTCCCTAGGGTCTCTATAGGGTCTCTATAGGGTTCCTAGGGTCTCTATAGGGTCTCTATAGGGTCTCTAGGGTCTCTATAGGGTCTCCATAGGGTCTCTAGTGTCTCTATAGGGTCTCTATAGGGTCCCTAGGGTCTCTATAGGGTCTCTATAGGGTCTCTATAGGGTCTCTAGGGTCTCTATAGGGTCTCTATAGGGTCCCTAGGGTCTCTATAGGGTCTCTATAGGGTTCCTAGGGTCTCTATAGGTTCCCTAGGGTCTCTATAGGGTCTCTAGTGTCTCTATAGTGTCTCTATAGGGTCTCTAGTGTCTCTATAGGGTCTCTATAGGGTCCCTAGGGTCTCTATAGTGTCTCTAGGGTCTCTCTAGGATCTCTATAGGGTCTCTAGGGTCTCTATAGGGTCTCTATAGGGTCCCTAGGCTCTCTATAGGGTCTCTAGGGTCTCTCTAGGATCTCTATAGGGTCTCTAGGGTCTCTATAGTGTCTCTATAGGGTCTCTAGTGTCTCTATAGGGTCTCTATAGGGTTCCTAGGGTCTCTATAGGGTCCCTAGGGTCTCTGTAGGGTCTCTAGGGTCTCTCTAGGATCTCTATAGGGTCCCTAGGGTCTCTATAGGGTCTCTATAGGGTTCCTAGAGTCTCTATAGGGTCCCTAGGGTCTCTCTAGGGTCTCTATAGGGTCTCTAGGGTCTCTATAGGGTCTCTATAGAGTCTCTATAGGGTCCCTAGGGTCTCTATAGGGTCTCTATAGGGTTCCTAGGGTCTCTATAGGGTCTCTATAGGGTTTCTAGGGCCTCTATAGGGTCTCTATAGGGTCCCTAGGGTCTCTATAGGGTCTCTATAGGGTTCCTAGGGTCTCTAAAGGATCTCTAGGGTCTCTCTAGGGTCTCTATAGGGTCTCTTGGGTCTCTATAGGGTCTCTAGTGTCTCTATAGGGTCTCTATAGGGTCCCTAGGGTCTCTATAGGGTCTCTATAGGATCCCTAGGGTCTCTATAGGGTCTCTATATGGTTCCTAGGGTCTCTATAGGTTCCCTAGGGTCTCTATAGTGTCTCTATAGGGTCTCTAGGGTCTCTATAGGGTCTCTATAGGATCCCTAGGGTCTCTATAGGGTCTCTATAGGGTTCCTAGGGTCTCTATAGGTTCCCTAGGGTCTCTATAGTGTCTCTATAGGGTCTCTAGGGTCTCTATAGGGTCTCTATAGGATCCCTACGGTCTCTATAGGGTCTCTATAGGGTTCCTAGGGTCTCTATAGGTTCTCTATAGGGTCTCTAGTGTCTCTATAGGGTCTCTATAGGGTCCCTAGGGTCTCTATAGGGTCTCTATAGGGTTCCTAGTGTCTCTATAGGGTCTCTATAGGGTCTCTAGGGTCTCTATAGGGTCTCTATAGGGTCCCTAGGGTCTCTATAGTGTCTCTATAGGGTTCCTAGGGTCTCTATAGGTTCCCTAGGGACTCTATAGGGTTCCTAGGGTCTCTATAGGGTCTCTATAGGGTCTCTAGTGTCTCTATAGGGTCTCTATAGGGTCCCTCGGGTCTCTATAGGGTCTCTATAGGGTTCCTAGGGTCTCTATAGGGTTTCTAAGGTCTCTCTAGGGTCTCTATAGGGTCTCTAGTGTCTCTCTAGAGTCTCTATAGGGTCTCTAGGGTCTCTATAGGGTCTGTATAGGGTCCCTAGGGTCTCTATAGGGTCTCTATAGGGTTCCTAGGGTCTCTATAGGGTCTCTATAGGGTCTCTAGGGTCTCTATAGGGTCTCCATAGGGTCTCTAGTGTCTCTATAGGGTCTCTATAGGGTCCCTAGGGTCTCTATAGGGTCTCTATAGGGTCTCTATAGGGTCTCTAGGGTCTCTATAGGGTCTCTATAGGGTCCCTAGGGTCTCTATAGGGTCTCTATAGGGTTCCTAGGGTCTCTATAGGTTCCCTAGGGTCTCTATAGGGTCTCTAGTGTCTCTATAGTGTCTCTATAGGGTCTCTAGTGTCTCTATAGGGTCTCTATAGGGTCCCTAGGGTCTCTATAGTGTCTCTAGGGTCTCTCTAGGATCTCTATAGGGTCTCTAGGGTCTCTATAGTGTCTCTATAGGGTCTCTAGTGTCTCTATAGGGTCTCTATAGGGTTCTAGGGTCTCTATAGGGTCCCTAGGGTCTCTGTAGGGTCTCTAGGGTCTCTCTAGGATCTCTATAGGGTCCCTAGGGTCTCTATAGGGTCTCTATAGGGTTCCTAGAGTCTCTATAGGGTCCCTAGGGTCTCTCTAGGGTCTCTATAGGGTCTCTAGGGTCTCTATAGGGTCTCTATAGAGTCTCTATAGGGTCCCTAGGGTCTCTATAGGGTCTCTATAGGGGTCCCTAGGGTCTCTATAGGGTCTCTAGGGTCTCTATAGGGTCTCTATAGGGTCTCTAGGGTCTCTCTAGGGTCTCTATAGGGTCTCTTGGGTCTCTATAGGGTCTCTATAGGGTCCCTAGGGTCTCTATAGGGTCTCTATAGGGTTCCTAGGGTCTCTATAGGGTTCCTAGGGTCTCTATAGGGTCCCTAGGTCTCTATAGGGTCTCTATAGGGTTCCTAGGGTCTCTATAGGGTCTCTAGGGTCTCTCTAGGGTCTCTATAGGTCTCTTGGGTCTCTATAGTGTCTCTAGTGTCTCTATAGGGTCTCTATAGGGTCCCTAGGGTCTCTATAGGGTCTCTATAGGGTCTCTATAGGGTTCCTAGGGTTTCTATAGGGTCTCGAGGGTTCTCTCTATGGTCTCTATAGGGTCTCTAGGGTCTCTATAGGGTTCTCTAGTGTCTCTATAAGGTCTCTATAGGGTCCCTAGGGTCTCTATAGGGTCTCTATAGGGTCTCTATAGGGTCTCTAGGGTCTCTATAGGGTCTCTATAGGATCCCTAGGGTCTCTATAGGGTCTCTATAGGGTTCCTAGTGTCTCTATAGGTTCCCTAGGGTCTCTATAGGGTCTCTAGGGTCTCTATAGGGTCTCTATAGGGTCTCTTGTGTCTCTATACGGTCTCTATAGGGTCCCTAGGGTCTCTATAGGGTCTCTATAGGGTTCCTAGGGTCTCTATAGGGTCTGTAGGGTCTCTCTAGGGTCTCTCTAGGGTCTCTAGGTTCTCTCTAGGGTCTCTATAGAGTCTCTAGGGTCTCTATAGGGTCTCTATAGGGTCTCTATAGGGTTCCTAGGGTCTCTATAAGGTCTCTAGGGTCTCTCTAGGGTCTCTCTAGGGTCTCTTGGGTCTCTATAGGGTCTCTAGTGTCTCTATAGGATCTCTATAGGGTCCCTAGGGTCTCTATAGGGTCTCTATAGGATCCCTAGGGTATCTATAGGGTCTCTATAGGGTTCCTAGGGTCTCTATAGTTTCCTAGGGTCTCTATAGGGTCTCTATAGGGTCTCTAGGGTCTCTATAGGGTCTCTATAGGATCCCTAGGGTCTCTATAGGGTCTCTATAGGGTTCCTAGGGTCTCTATAGGTTCCCTAGGGTCTCTATAGGGTCTCTATAGGATCCCTAGGGTCTCTATAGGGTCTCTATAGGGTTCCTAGGGTCTCTATAGTTTCCCTAGTGTCTCTATAGGGTCTCTATAGGGTTCCTAGGGTCTCTATAGGGTCTCTAGGGTCTCTATAGGGTCTCTATAGGGTCTCTAGGGTCTCTATACGGTCTCTATAGGGTTCCTAGGGTCTCTATAGGGCCTCCATAGGGTCTCTAGTGTCTCTATAGGGTTTCTATAGGGTCCCTAGGGTCTCTATAGGGTCTCTATAGGGTCTCTAGGGTCTCTATAGGGTCTCTATAGGGTTCCTAGGGTCTCTATAGGGTCTCTAGTGTCTCTATAGTGTCTCTATAGGGTCTCTAGTGTCTCTATAGGGTCTCTATAGGGTCCCTAGGGTCTCTATAGGGTCTCTAGGGTCTCTCTAGGATCTCTATAGGGTCTCTAGGGTCTCTATAGGGTCTCTATAGGGTCCCTAGGGTCTCTAAGGGTCTCTAGGGTCTCTCTAGGATCTCTATAGGGTCTCTAGGTTCTCTATAGGGTCTCTATAGGGTCTCTAGGGTCTCTATACGGTCTCTATAGGGTTCCTAGGGTCTCTATAGGGTCTCTATAGGGTCTCTAGGGTCTCTATAGGGTCTCTATAGGGTCCCTAGGGTCTCTATAGGGTCTCTATAGGGTTCCTAGAGTCTCTATAGTGTCCCTAGGGTCTCTATAGGGTCTCTAGGGTCTCTCTTAGGGTCTCTATAGGGTCTCTAGGGTCTCTCTAGGGTCTCTATAGGGTCTCTAGGGTCTCTCTAGGGTCTCTATAGTGTCTCTAGGGTCTCTCTAGGGTCTCTATAGGGTCTCTAGTGTCTCTATAGGGTCTCTATAGGGTCCCTAGGGTCTCTATAGGGTCTCTATAGGGTTCCTAGGGTCTCTATAGGGTCCCTAGGGTCTCTATAGGGTCTCTAGGGTCTCTATAGGGTCTCTATAGGGTCTCTAGGGTCTCTCTAGGGTCTCTATAGGGTATTTTGGGTCTCTATAGGGTCTCTAGTGTCTCTATAGGGTCTCTATAGGGTCCCTAGGGTCTCTATAGGGTCTCTATAGGGTTCCTAGGGTCTCTATAAGGTCTCTAGGGTCTCTCTATGGTCTCTATAGGGTCTCTAGGGTCTCTATAGGGTCTCTAGTGTCTCTATAGGGTCTCTATAGGGTCCCTAGGGTCTCTATAGGGTCTCTATAGGGTCTCTATAGGGTCTCTAGGGTCTCTATAGGGTCTCTATAGGATCCCTAGGGTCTCTATAGGGTCTCTATAGGGTTCCTAGTGTCTCTATAGGTTCCCTAGGGTCTCTATAGGGTCTCTAGGGTCTCTATAGGGTCTCTATAGGGTCTCTAGTGTCTCTATAGGGTCTCTATAGGTTCCCAGAGTCTCTATAGGGTCTCTATAGGGTTCCTAGGGTCTCTATAGGGTCTCTAGGGTCTCTCTAGGGTCTCTCTAGGGTCTCTATAGTGTCTCTAGTGTCTCTACAGGATCTCTATAGGGTCCCTAGGGTCTCTATAGGGTCTCTATAGGATCCCTAGGGTCTCTATAGGGTCTCTATAGGGTTCCTAGGGTCTCTATAGTTTCCCTAGTGTCTCTATAGTGTCTCTATAGGGTTCCTAGGGTCTCTATAGGGTCTCTAGGGTCTCTCTAGGGTCTCTATAGGGTCTCTTGGGTCTCTATAGGGTCTCTAGTGTCTCTATAGGGTCTCTATAGGGTTCCTAGGGTCTCTATAGGTTCCCTAGTGTCTCTATAGGGTCTCTATAGGATCCCCTAGGGTCTCTATAGGGTCTCTATAGGGTTCCTAGGGTCTCTATAGGGTCTCTATAGGGTCTCTAGTGTCTCCATAGGGTCTGTATAGGGTCCCTAGGGTCTCTATAGGGTCTCTATAGGGTCTCTATAGGGTCTCAAGGGTCTCTATAGGGTCTCTATAGGGTTCCTAGGTCTCTATAGGGTCTCTATAGTGTTCCTAGGGTCTCTATAGGGTCCCTAGGGTCTCTATAGGGTCTCTAGGGTATCTATAGTGTCTCTATAGGGTCTCTAGTGTCTCTATAGGGTCTCTATAGGGTCCCTAGGGTCTCTATAGGGTCTCTATAGGGTTCCTAGGGTCTCTATAGGGTCCCTAGGGTCTCTATAGGGTCTCTATAGGGTTCCTAGGGTCTCTATAGGGTCTCTAGGTTCTCTCTAGGGTCTCTCTAGGGTCTCTTGGGTCTCTATAGGGTCTCTAGTGTCTCTATAGGATCTCTATAGGGTCCCTAGGGTCTCTATAGGGTCTCTATAGGATCCCTAGGGTCTCTATAGGGTCTCTATAGGGTTCCTAGGGTCTCTATAATTTCCCTAGGGTCTCTATAGGTTCTCTATAGGGTCTCTAGGGTCTCTATAGGGTCTCTATAGGATCCCTAGGGTCTCTATAGGGTCCTCTATAGGGTTCCTAGGGTCTCTATAGGTTCCCTAGGGTCTCTATAGGGTCTCTATAGGATCCCTAGGGTCTCTATAGGGTCTCTATAGGGGTTCCTAGGGTCTCTATAGGGTCTCTATAGGGTCTCTAGTGTCTCTATAGGGTCTCTATAGGGTCCCTAGGTCTCTATAGGGTCTCTATAGGGTCTCTATAGGGTCTCTAGGGTCTCTATAAAGTCTCTATAGCGTCCCTAGGGTCTCTATAGGGTCTCTATAGGGTCTCTATAGGGTTCCTAGGGTCTTCTATAGGGTCTCTATAGGGTCTCTAGGGTCTCTATATGTCTCTATAGGGTCTCTAGGGTCTCTCTAGGGTCTCTATAGGGTCTCTATAGGGTCCATAGGGTCTCTATAGGGTCACTATATGGTCTCTATAGGGTCCCTAGGGTCCTCTTTAGGGTCTCTATAGGGTCTCTAGGGTCTCTCTAGGGTCTCTCTAGGGTCTCTAGGGTCTCTATACGGTCTCAATAGGGTTCCTAGGGTCTCTATAGGGTCTCTATAGGTCTCTAGGGTCTCTATAGGGTCTCTATAGGGTTCCTAGGTCTCTATAGTGTCTCTAGGGTCTCTCTAGGGTCTCTATAGGGTCTCTAGGGTCTCTATAGTGTCTCTAGTGTCTCTATAGGGTCTCAATAGGGTCTCTATAGGGTCTCTAGTGTCTCTATAGGGTCTCTATAGGGCCTCTATAGGGTTCCTAGGGTCTCTATAGGGTCCCTAGTGTCTCTATAGGGTCTCTATAGGGTCTCTAGGGTCACTGTACGGTCTCTATAGGGTTCCTAGTGTCTCTATAGGGTCTCTATAGGGTCCCTAGGTCTCTAGAGGGGTCTCTAGGGTCTCTCTAGGATCTCTATAGGGTCTCTAGGTCTCTATAGGGTCTCTATAGGGTCCCTAGAGTCTCTATAGGGTCTCTAGGGTCTCTCTAGGATCTCTATAGGGTCTCTAGGTTCTCTATAGGGTCTCTATAGGGTCTCTAGGGTCTCTATACGGTCTCTATAGGGTTCCTAGGGTCTCTATAGGGTCTCTATAGGGTCTCTAGGGTCTCTATAGGGTCTCTATAGGGTCCCTAGGGTCTCTATAGGGTCTCTATAGGGTTCCTAGAGTCTCTATAGTGTCCCTAGGGTCTCTATAGGGTCTCTAGGGTCTCTCTAGGGTCTCTATAGGGTCTCTAGGGTCTCTCTAGGGTCTCTATAGGGTCTCTAGGGTCTCTCTAGGGTCTCTATAGTGTCTCTAGGGTCTCTCTAGGGTCTCTATAGGGTCTCTAGTGTCTCTATAGGGTCTCTATAGGGTCCCTAGGGTCTCTATAGGGTCTCTATAGGGTTCCTAGGGTCTCTATAGGGTCCCTAGGGTCTCTATAGGGTCTCTAGGGTCTCTATAGGGTCTCTATAGGGTCTCTAGGGTCTCTCTAGGGTCTCTATAGGGTATCTTGGGTCTCTATAGGGTCTCTAGTGTCTCTATAGGGTCTCTATAGGGTCCCTAGGGTCTCTATAGGGTCTCTATAGGGTCTCTATAGGGTTCCTAGGGTCTCTATAAGTCTCTAGGGTCTCTCTATGGTCTCTATAGGGTCTCTAGGGTCTCTATAGGGTCTCTAGTGTCTCTATAGGGTCTCTATAGGGTCCCTAGGGTCTCTATAGGGTCTCTATAGGGTCTCTATAGGGTCTCTAGTGTCTCTATAGGGTCTCTATAGGATCCTAGGGTCTCTATAGGGTCTCTATAGGGTTCCTAGTGTCTCTATAGGTTCCCTAGGGTCTCTATAGGGTCTCTAGGGTCTCTATAAGGTCTCTATAGGGTCTCTAGTGTCTCTATAGGGTCTCTATAGGGTTCCCAGAGTCTCTATAGGGTCTCTATAGGGTTCCTAGGGTCTCTATAGGGTCTTTAGGGTCTCTCTAGGGTCTCTCTAGGGTCTCTAGGGTCTCTATAGGGTCTCTAGTGTCTCTACAGGATCTCTATAGGGTCCCTAGGGTCTCTATAGGGTCTCTATAGGATCCCTAGGGTCTCTATAGGGTCTCTATAGGGTTCCTAGGGTCTCTATAGTTTCCCTAGTGTCTCTATAGGGTCTCTATAGGGTTCCTAGGGTCTCTATAGGGTCTCTAGGGTCTCTGTAGGGTCTCTATAGGGTCTCTTGGGTCTCTATAGGGTCTCTAAGTGTCTCCATAGGGTCTCTATAGGGTTCCTAGGGTCTCTATAGTTCCCTAGTGTCTCTATAGGGTCTCTATAGGATCCCTAGGGTCTCTATAGGGTCTCTATAGGGTTCCTAGGGTCTCTATAGGGTCTCTATAGGGGTCTCTAGTGTCTCTATAGGGTCTGTATAGGGTCCCTAGGGTCTCTATAGGGTCTCTATAGGGTCTCTATAGGGTCTCAAGGGTCTCTATAGGGTCTCTATAGGGTCCCTAGGGTCTCTATAGGGTCTCTATAGTGTTCCTAGGGTCTCTATAGGGTCCCTAGGTCTCTATAGGGTCTCTAGGGTATCTATAGTGTCCTCTATAGGGTCTCTAGTGTCTCTATAGGGTCTCTATAGGGTCCCTAGGGTCTCTATGGGTCTCTATAGAGTTCCTAGGGTCTCTATAGGGTCCCTAGGGTCTCTATAGGGTCTCTATAGGGTTCCTAGGGTCTCTATCGAATCTCTAGGTTCTCCTCTAGGGTCTCTCTAGGGTCTCTTGGGTCTCTATAGGGGTCTCTAGTGTCTCTATAGGATCTCTATAGGGTCCCTAGGGTCTCTATAGTGTCTCTATAGGATCCCTAGGGTCTCTATAGGGTCTCTATAGGGTTCCTAGGGTCTCTATCGGGTCTCTAGGTTCTCTCTAGGGTCTCTCTAGGGTCTCTTGGGTCTCTATAGGGTCTCTAGTGTCTCTATAGGGTCTCTATAGGATCCCTAGGGTCTCTATAGGGTCTCTATAGGTTTCCTAGGGTCTCTATAGGGTCCCTAGGGTCCTCTAAGGGTCTCTATAGGGTCCCTCTATAGGGTCTCTAGGGTCTCTATAGGGTCTCAATAGGATCCCTAGGGTCTCTATAGGGTCTCTATAGGGTTCCTGTGTCTCTATAGGTTCCCTAGGGTCCTCTATAGTGTCTCTAGGGTCTCTATAGGTTCTCTATAGGGTCTCTAGGGTCTCTATAGGGTCTCTATAGGGTCCCTAGGGTCTCTATAGGGTCTCTATAGGGTTCCTAGGGTCTCTATAGGGTCTCTATAGGGTCTCTAGTGTCTCTATAGGATCTCTATAGGGTCCCTAGGGTCTCTCTAGGGTCTCTCTAGGGTCCTCTAGGTTCTCTCTAGGGTCTCTATAGGGTCTCTAGGGTCCTCTATAGGGTCTCTATAGGGTCTCTAGGGTCTCTATACGGTCTCTATAGGGTTCCTAGGGTTCTCTATAGGGCTCCATAGGGTCTCTAGTGTCTCTATAGGGTCTCTATAGGGTCCCTAGAGGTCTCTATAGGGTCTCTATAGGGTCTCTATAGGGTCTCTAGGGTCTCTATAGGGTCTCTATAGGGTCCCTAGTGTCCTCTATAGGGTCTCTATAGGGTTCCTAGGGTCTCTATAGGTTCCCTAGGGTCTCTATAGGGTCTCTAGTGTCTCTATAGTGTCTCTATAGGGTCTCTAGTGTCTCTATAGGGTCTCTATAGGGTCCCTAGGGTCTCTATAGTGTCTCTAGGGTCTCTCTAGGATCTCTATAGGGTCTCTAGGGTCTCTATAGGGTCTCTATAGGGTCCCTAGGGTCTCTATAGGGTCTCTAGGGTCTCTCTAGGATCTCTATAGGGTCTCTAGGGTCTCTATAGTGTCTCCTATAGGGTCTCTAGTGTCTCTATAGGGTCTCTATAGGGTTCCTAGGGTCTCTATAGGGTCCCTAGGGTCTCTGTAGGGTCTCTAGGGTCTCTCTAGGATCTCTATAGGGTCCCTAGGGTCTCTATAGGGTCTCTATAGGGTTCCTAGAGTCTCTATAGGGTCCCTAGGGTCTCTCTAGGGTCTCTATAGGGTCTCTAGGGTCTCTATAGGTTCTCTAATAGAGTCTCTATAGGGTCCCTAGGGTCTCTATAGGGTCTCTATAGGGTCCCTAGGGTCTCTATAGGGTCTCTAGGGTCTCTATAGGGTCTCTATAGGGTCTCTAGGGTCTCTCTAGGGTCTCTATAGGGTCTCTTGGGTCTCTATAGGGTCTCTATAGGGGTCCCTAGGGTCTCTATATGGTCTCTATAGGGTTCCTAGGGTCTCTATAGGGTTCCTAGGGTCTCTATAGGGTCCCTAGGGTCTCTATAGGGTCTCTATAGGGTTCCTAGGGTCTCTATAGGGTCTCTAGGTCTCTCTAGGGTCTCTATAGGGTCTCTTGGGTCTCTATAGGGTCTCTAGTGTCTCTATAGGGTCTCTATAGGGTCCCTAGGGTCTCTATAGGGTCTCTATAGGGTCTCTATAGGGTTCCTAGGGTTTCTATAGGGTCTCGAGGGTCTCTCTATGGTCTCTATAGGGTCTCTAGGGTCTCTATAGGGTCCCTAGGGTCTCTATAGGGTCTCTAGGGTCTCTCTAGGGTCTCTCTAGGGTCTCTAGGGTCTCTCTAGGGTCTCTATAGGGTCTCTAGTGTCTCTATAGGATCTCTATAGGGTTCCTAGGGTCTCTATAGTGTCTCTATAGGGTCCCTAGGGTCTCTATAGGGTCTCTATAGGGTTCCTAGGTCTCTATAGGGTTCCTAGGGTCTCTATAGGGGTCTCTATAGGGTTCCTAGGGTCTCTATAGGGTCTCTAGGGTCTCTCTAGGGTCTCTTATAAGGTTCTTGGGTCTCTATAGTGTCTCTAGTGTCTCTATAAAATCTCTATAGGGTTCCTAGGGTCTCTATAGGGTCTCTATAGGGTCTCTAGGGTCTCTATAGGGTCTCTATAGATCCTAGGGTCTCTATAGGGTCTCTAGGTCTAGGGTCTCCTAGGGTCTATAGGTTCCCTAGGGTCTCTATAGGGTCTCTAGGGTCTCTATAGGGTCTCTATAGGGTCTCTAGTGTCTCTATAGGGTCTCTATAGGGTTCCTAGGTGTCTCTATAGGGTCTCTATAGGGTCTCTTGTGTCTCTATAGGGTCTCTATAGGGTCTCTAGTGTTCTCTATAGGGTCCTCTAGTGTTCCTCGAGGGTCTCTATAGGTCTAGGGTCTCTATAGGGTCTCCTAGGGTCTCTATAGGTCTAGGTCTCTATAGTGTCTCTATAGGGTCTCTAGTGTCTCTATAGTGTCTCTATAGGGTCCCTAGTGTCTCTATAGGGTCTCTATAGGGTTCCTAGGGTCTCTATAGGGTCTCTAGGGTCTCTCTAGGGTCTCTATAGGGTCTCTAGGGTCTCTATAGGGTCTCGTATAGTGGTCCCTAGGGTCTCTATAGGGTCTCTATAGGTTTCCTAGGGTCTCTATAGGGTTCCTAGGGTCTCTATAGGGTCTCTATAGGGTTCCTAGGGTCTCTATAGGGTCTCTAGGGTCTCTATAGGGTCTCTATAGGGTCTCTAGGGTCTCTAAAGGGTCTCTATAGGGTCCCTAGGGTCTCTATAGGGTCTCTATAGGGTTCCTAGGGTCTCTATAGGTTCCCTAGGGACTCTATAGGGTTCCTAGGGTCTCTATAGGGTCTCTATAAGGTCTCTAGTGTCTCTATAGGGTCTCTATAGGGTCCCTAGGGTCTCTATAGGGTCCCTAGGGTCTCTATAGGGTTTCTAGCTCTCTAGGGTCTCTATAGGGCCTCTAGTGTCTCTCTAGGGTCTCTATAGGGTCCCTAGGGTCTCTCTAGGGTCTCTATAGGGTCTCTAGTGTCTCTATACGGTCTCTATAGGTTTCCTAGGGTCTCTATAGGGACTCTATAGGGTCTCTAGTGTCTCTATAGGGTCTCTATAGGGTCCCTAGCGTCTCTATAGGGTCTCTATATGGTCTCTATAGGGTTCCTAGGGTCTCTATATGGTCCCTAGGGTCTCTATAGGGTCTCTAGGGTCACTATAGGGACTCTATAGGGTCCCTAGGGTCTCTATAGGGTCTCTATAGGGTTCCTAGAGTCTCTATAGGGTCTCTAGGGTCTCTCTAGGGTCTCTATAGGGTCCCTAGTGGTCTCTATAGGGTCTCTATAGGATCCCTAGGGTCTCTATAATGTCTCTATAGGGTTCCTAGGGTCTCTATAGGTTCCCTAGGGTCTCTATAGGGTCTCTATAGGGTCTCTAGGGTCCCTATAGGGTCTCTATAGGATCCCTAGGGTCTCTATAGGGTCTCTATAGGGTTCCTAGGGTCTCTATAGGTTCCCTAGGGTCTCTATAGTGTCTCTATAGGGTCTCTAGTGTCTCTATAGGGTCTCTATAGGGTCCCTAGGGTCTCTATAGGGTCTCTATAGGGTCCCTAGGGTCTCTATAGGGTCTCTATATGGTCCCTAGGGTTTCTATAGGGTCTCTATAGGGTCCCTAGGGTCTCTATAGGGTCTCTAAGGTCTCTCTAAGGTCTCTATAGGGTCTCTAGGGTCTCTCTAGGGTCTCTCTAGGGTCACTAGGGTCTCTATAGGGTCTCTATAGGGTCTCTAGGGTCTCTATACGGTCTGTATAGGTTTCCTAGGGTCTCTATAGGGTCTCTATAGGGTCTCTAGTGTCTCTATAGGTCTCTATAGGGTCCCTAGGGTCTCTATAGGGTCTCTATAGGGTCTCTATAGGGTTCCTAGGGTCTCTATAGGGTCTCTATAGGGTCCCTAGGGTCTCTATAGGGTCTCTATAGGGTTCCTAGGGTCTCTATAGGGTCCCTAGGGTCTCTATAGGGTCTCTAGGGTCTCTCTAGGGACTCTCTAGGGTCTCTAGGGTCTCTCTAGGGTCTCTATAGGGTCTCTAGGGTCTCTTTAGTGTCTCTATAGGGTCCCTAGGGTCTCTATAGGGTCTCTATAGGGTTCCAAGGGTCTCTATAGGGTTCCTAGGGTCTCTATAGGGTCTCTATAGGGTTCCCAGGGTCTCTATAGGGTCTCTAGGGTCTCTCTAGGGTCTCTATAGGGTCCTCTAGGGTCTCTCTAGTGTCTCTATAGGGTCTCTAGGGTCTCTCTAGTGTCTCTATAGGGTCTCTAGGGTCTCTATAGTGTCTCTATAGGGTCCTAGGGTCTCTATAGGGTCTCTATAGGGTTCCAAGGGTCTCTAAAGGGTCTCTAGGGTCTCTATAGGATCTCTATAGGGTCCCTAGGGTCTCTATAGGGTCTCTATAGGATCCCTAGGGTCTCTATAGTGTCTCTATAGGGTTCCTAGGGTCTCTATAGGTTCCCTAGGGTCTCTATAGGGTCTCTATAGGGTCTCTAGGGTCTCTATAGGGTCTCTATAGGATCCCTAGGGTCTCTATAGGGTCTCTATAGGGTTCCTAGGGTCTCTATCGGTTCCCTAGGGTCTCTATAGTGTCTCTATAGGGTCTCTAGTGTCTCTATAGGGTCTCTATAGGGTCCCTAGGGTCTCTATAGGGTCTCTATAGGGTTCCTAGGGTCTCTATAGGGTCTCTATAGGGTCCCTAGGGTCTCTATAGGGTCTCTATAGGGTCCCTAGGGTCTCTATAGGGTCTCTAAGGTCCCTCTAGGGTATCTATAGGGTCTCTAGGGTCTCTCTAGCGTCTCCTCTAGGGTCTCTAGGGTCTCTATAGGGTCTCTATAGGGTCTCTAGGGTCTCTATACGGTCTGTATAGGTTTCCTAGGGTCTCTATAGGGTCTCTATAGGGTCTCTAGTGTCTCTATAGGGTCTCTATAGGGTCCCTAGGGTCTCTATAGGGTCTCTATAGGGTCTCCATAGGGTTCCTAGGGTCTCTATAGGGTCCCTAGGGTCTCTATAGAGTCTCTAGGGTAACTATATGGACTCTATAGGGTCCCTAGGGTCTCTATAGGGTCTCTATAGGGTTCCTAGGGTCTCTATAGTTTCCCTAGGGTCTCTATAGGGTTTCTAGGGCCTCTAGAGGGTCTCTATAGGGCCTCTAGTGTCTCTATAGGGTCTCCTATAGGGTCTCTAGGGCCTCTATAGGGTCTCTATAGGGTCCCTAGGGTCTCTATAGGGTCTCTAGGGTCTCTCTAGGGTCTCTATAGGGTCCTCTAGGGTCTCTCTAGGGTCTCTATAGGGTCCCTAGGGTCTCTATAGGGTCTCTAGGGTCTCTCTAGGGTCTCTGTAGGGTCTCTAGGGTCTCTCTAGGGTCTCTATAGGGTCTCTAGGGTCTCTATAGGGTCTTATAGCGTCTCTAGGGTCTCTATAGGGTCTCTATAGGGGTCCCTAGGTCTCTATAGGGTCTCTATAGGGTTCCTAGAGTCTCTATAGGGTCCCTAGGGTCTCTATAGGGTCTCTAGGGTCTCTCTAGGGTCTCTATAGGGTCTCTATAGGGTCCCTAGGGTCTCTATAGGGTCTCTATAGGGTTCCTAGGGACTCTATATGGTCTCTATAGGGTCTCTATAGGGTCCTCTAGTGTCTCTATAGTGTCTCTATAGGGTCTCTAGTGTCTCTATAGGGTCTCTATAGGGTCCCTAGGGTCTCTATAGGGTCTCTATAGGGTTCCTAGGCTCTCTATAGGTTCCCTAGGGTCTCTATAGGGTCTCTAGGGTCTCTATAGTGTCTCTATAGGGTCTCTAGTGTCTCTATAGGGTCTCTATAGGGTCGCTAGTGTCTCTATAGGGTCTCTATAGGGTCCCTAGGGTCTCTATAGGGTCTCTAGGGTCTCTCTAGGGTCTCTCTAGGGTCTCTAGTGTCTCTCTAGGGTCTCTATAGGGTCTCTAGGGTCTCTCTAGGGTCTCTATAGGGTCTCTAGGGTCTCTATAGGGTCTCTATAGGGTCCCTAGGGTCTCTATAGGGTCTCTATTGGGTTCCTAGGGTCTCTATAGGGTTCCTAGGGTCTCTATAGGGTCCCTAGGGTCTCTATAGGGTCTCTATAGGGTTCCTAGGGTCTCTATATGGTCTCTAGGGTCTCTCTAGGGTCTCTATAGGGTCTCTTGGGTCTCTATAGGGTCTCTAGTGTCTCTATAGGGTCACTATAGGGTCCCTAGGGTCTCTATAGGGTCTCTATACGATCCCTAGGGTCTCTATAGGGTCTCTATAGGGTTCCTAGGGTCTCTATAGGTTCCCTAGGGCTCTATAGGGTCTCTATAGGGTCTCTAGGGTCTCTATAGGGTCTCTATAGGATCCCTAGGGTCTCTATAGGGTCTCTATAGGGTTCCTAGGGTCTCTGTAGGTTCCCTAGGGTCTCTATAGGGTCTCTAGGGTCTCTATAGGGTCTCTATAGGGTCTCTAGTGTCTCTATAGGGTCTCTATAGGGTCCCTAGGGTCTCTATAGGGTCTCTATAGGGTCTCTAGGTTCTCTATAGGGTCTCTATAGGGTCCCTAGGGTCTCAAAAGGGTCTCTATAGGATCCCTAGGGTCTCTATAGGGTCTCTAGGGTCACTATAGGGTCTCTATAGGGGTCCCTAGGGTCTCTATAGTGTCTCTATAGGGTTCCTAGGGTCGCTATAGGGTCCCTAGGGTCTCTATAGGGTCTCTATAGGGTTCCTAGGTTCTCTATAGGGTCTCTAGGGTCTCTCTAGGGTCTCATAGGTCTCTTGGGTCTCTATAGGTTCTCTAGTGTCTCTTTAGGGTCTCTATAGGGTCCCTAGGGTCTCTATTGGGTCTCTATAGGATCCCTAGGGTCTCTATAGGGTCTCTATAGGATCCCTAGGGTCTCTATAGGGTCTCTATAGGATCCCTAGGGTCTCTATAGTGTCTCTATAGGGTCTCTAGTGTCTCTAAAGTGTCTCTATAGGATCCCTAGGGTCTCTATAGGGTCTCTAGGGTCTCTATAGTGTCTCTATAAGGGTCTCTAGTGTCTCTATAGGGTCTCTATAGGGTCCCTAGGGTCTCTATAGGGTCTCTATAGGGTTCCTAGGGTCTCTATAGGGTCTCTATAGGGTCTCTAGGGTCTCTGTAGGGTCTCTATAGGGTCCCTAGGGTCTCTATAGGGTCTCTATAGGGTTCCTAGGGTCTCTATAGGGTCTCTAGGGTCTCTATAGGTCTCTAAGGTCTCTCTCGGGTCTCTATAGGGTCTCTAGGGTCTCTCTAGGGTCTCTATAGGGTCTCTAGGGTCTCTATAGGGTCTCTATAGGGTCTCTAGGGTCTCTATACGGTCTCTATATGTTTCCTAGGGTCTCTATAGGGTCTCTATAGGGTCTCTAGTGTCTCTATAGGGTCTCTATAGGGTCTCTAGGGTCTCTCTAGGGTCTCTATAGGGTCTCTAGGGTCTCTCTAGGGTCCCTGTAGGGTCTCTAGGGTCTCTCTAGGGTCTCTATAGGGTCTCTAGGGTCTCTATAGGGTCTCTATAGGGTCTCTAGGGTCCTCTATAGGGTCTCTATAGGGTCCCTAGGGTCCCTATAGGGTCTCTATAGGGTTCCTAGAGTCTCTATAGGGTCTCTAGGGTCTCTCTAGGGTCTCTAAAGGGTCTCTAGGGTCTCTATAGGGATCTCTATAGGGTCCCTAGGGTCTCTATAGGGTCTCTATAGGGATCCCTAGGGTCTCTATAGTGTCTCTAAGGGTTCCTAGGGTCTCTATAGGTTCCCTAGGGTCTCTATAGGTCTCTATAGGGTCTCTAGGGTCTCTATAGGGTCTCTATAGGAACCCTAGGGTCCTCTATAGGGTCTCTATAGGGTTCCTAGGGTCTCTATAGGTTCCCTAGGGTCCTCTATAGTGTCTCTATAGGGTCTCTAGTGTCCTCTATAGGGTCTCTATAGGGTCCCTAGGGTCTCTATAGGGTCTCTATAGGGTTCCTAGGGTCTCTATAGGGTCTCTATAGGGTCCCTAGGGTCTCTATAGGGTCTCTATAGGGTCCCTAGGGTCTCTATAGGGTCTCTAAGGTCCCTCTAGGGTATCTATAGGGTCTCTAGGGTCTCTCTAGCGTCTCTCTAGGGTCTCTAGGGTCTCTATAGGGTCTCTATAGGGTCTCTAGGGTCTCTATACGGTCTGTATAGGTTTCCTAGGGTCTCTATAGGGTCCTCTATAGGGTCTCTAGTGTCTCTATAGGGTCTCTATAGGGTCCCTAGGGTCTCATAGGGTCTCTATAGGGTCTCTATAGGGTTCCTAGGGTCTCTATAGGGTCCCTAGGGTCTCTAGTAGGAGTCTCTAGGGTAACTATATGGACTCTATAGGGTCCCTAGGGTCTCTAATAGGGTCTCTATAGGGTTCCTAGGTCTCTATAGTTTCCCTAGGGTCTCTATAGGGTTTCTAGGGCCTCTATAGGGTCTCTATAGGGCCTCTAGTGTCTCATATAGGGTCTCTATAGGGTCTCTAGGGCCTCTATAGGGTCTCTATAGGGTCCCTAGGGTCTCTATAGGGTCTCTAGGGTCTCTCTAGGGTCCTCTATAGGGTCTCTAGGGTCTCTCTAGGGTCTCTATAGGGTCCCTAGGGTCTCTATAGGGTCTCTAGGGTCTCTCTAGGGTCTCTGTAGGGTCTCTAGGGTCTCTCTAGGGTCTCTATAGGGTCTCTAGGGTCTCTATAGGGTCTCTATAGCGTCTCTAGGGTCTCTATAGGGTCTCTATATAGGGTCCCTAGGGTCTCTATAGGTTCTCTTATAGTGGTTCCTAGAGTCTCTATTGGGTCCCTAGGGTCTCTATAGGGTCTCTAGGGTCTCTCTAGGGTCTCTATAGGGTCTCTATAAGGGTCCCTAGGGTCTCTATAGGGTCTCTATAGGGTTCCTAGTGTCTCTATATGGTCTCTATAGGGTCTCTATAGGGTCTCTAGTGTCTCTATAGTGTCTCTATTAGGGTCTCTAGTGTCTCTATAGGGGTCTCTATAGGGTCCCTAGGGTCTCTATAGGGTCTCTATAGGGTTCCTAGGCTCTCTATAGGTTCCCTAGGGTCTCTATAGGGTCTCTAGGGTCTCTATAGTGTCTCTATAGGGTCTCTAGTGTCTCTATAGGGTCTCTATAGGGTCCCTAGTGTCTCTATAGGGTCTCTATAGGGTCCCTAGGGGTCTCTATAGGGTCTCTAGGGTCTCTCTAGGGTCTCTCTAGGGTCTCTAGGGTCTCTCTAGGGTCTCTATAGGGTCTCTAGGGTCTCTCTAGGGTCTCTATAGGGTCTCTAGGGTCTCTATAGGGTCTCTATAGGGTCCCTAGGGTCTCTATAGGGTCTCTATTGGGTTCCTAGGGTCTCTATAGGTTCCTAGGGTCTCTATAGGGGTCCCTAGGGTCTTATAGGGTCTCTATAGGGTTCCTAGGGTCTCTATATGGTCTCTAGGGTCTCTCTAGGGTCTCTATAGGGTCTCTTGGGTCTCTATAGGTCTCTAGTGTCTCTATAGGGTCACTATAGGGTCCCTAGGGTCTCTATAGGGTCTCTATACGATCCCTAGGGTCTCTATAGGGTCTCTATAGGGTTCCTAGGGTCTCTATAGGCTCCCTAGGGTCTCTATAGGGTCTCTATAGGGTCTCTAGGGTCTCTATAGGGTCTCTATAGGATCCCTAGGGTCTCTATAGGGTCTCTATAGGGTTCCTAGGGTCTCTGTAGGTTCCCTAGGGTCTCTATAGGGTCTCTAGGGTCTCTATAGGGTCTCTATAGGGTCTCTAGTGTCTCTATAGGGTCTCTATAGGGTCCCTAGGGTCTCTATAGGGTCTCTATAGGGTCTCTAGGTTCTCTATAGGGTCTCTATAGGGTCCCTAGGGTCTCAAAAGGGTCTCTATAGGATCCCTAGGGTCTCTATAGGGTCTCTAGGGTCACTATAGGGTCTCTATAGGGTCCCTAGGGTCTCTATAGTGTCTCTATAGGGTTCCTAGGTCGCTATAGGGTCCCTAGGGTCTCTATAGGGTCTCTATAGGGTTCCTAGGTTCTCTATAGGGTCTCTAGGGTCTCTCTAGGGTCTCTATAGGGTCTCTTGGGTCTCTATCGGTTCTCTAGTGTCTCTTTAGGGTCTCTATAGGGTCCCTAGGGTCTCTATTGGGTGTCTATAGGATCCCTAGGGTCTCTATAGGGTCTCTATAGGATCCCTAGGGTCTCTATAGGGTCTCTATAGGATCCCTAGGGTCTCTATAGTGTCTCTATAGGGTCTCTAGTGTCTCTAAAGTGTCTCTATAGGATCCCTAGGGTCTCTATAGGGTCTCTAGGGTCTCTATAGGGGTCTCTATAGGGTCTCTAGTGTCTCTATAGTGTCTCTATAGGGTCCCTAGGGTCTCTATAGGGTCTCTATAGGGTTCCTAGGGTTCTCTATAGGGTCTCTATAGGGTCTCTAGGGTCTCTGTAGGGTCTCTATAGAATCCCTAGGGTCTCTATAGGGTCCTCTAGGGTCTCTATAGGGTCTCTATAGGGTCTCTAGTGTCTCTATAGGGTCTCTATAGGGTCCCTAGGTCTCTATAGGGTCTCTATAGGATCCCTAGGGTCTCTATAAGGTCTCTATAGCGTTCCTAGGGTCTCTATAGGTTCCCTAGGGTCTCTATAGGGTCTCTATAGGGTCTCTAGGGTCTCTAAAGTGTCTCTATAGGATCCCTAGGGTCTCTATAGGGTCTCTATAGGGTTCCTAGGGTCTCTATAGGTTCCCTAGGGTCTCTATAGGGTCTCTAGGGTCTCTATAGGGTCTCTATAGGGTCTCTAGTGTCTCTATAGGGTCCCTATAGGGTCCCTAGGGTCTCTATAGGTCTCTATAGGGTTCCTAGGGTCTCTATAGGGTCTCTATAGGGTCTCTAGGGTCTCTATAGGGTCTCTATAGGGTCCCTAGGGTCTCTATAGGGTCTCTGTAGGGTTCCTAGGATCTCTATAGGTTCCCTAGGGTCTCTATAGGGTCTCTAAAGTGTCTCTATAGGACCCCTAGTGTCTCTATAGGGTCTCTATAGGTTCCCTAGGGTCTCTATAGGGTCTCTAGGGTCTCTATAGGGTCTCTATAAGGGTCCCCTAGGGTCTCTTTAGGGTCTCTAGGGTCTCTCTAGGGTCTCTATAGGGTCCCTAGGGTCTCTATAGTGTCTCTAGGGTCCTTCTAGGGTCTCTATAGGGTCTCTAGGGTATCTCTAGAGTCTCTATAGGGTCTCTAGGGTCTCTATAGGGTCTCTATAGGGTTCCTAGGGTCCTCTATAGGGTCCCTTGGGTCTCTATAGGGTCTCTAGGGTCCTCTAGGGTCTCTGTAGGGTCTCTAGGGTCTCTCTAGGGTCTCTATAGGGTCTCTAGGTTCTCTATAGGGTCTCTATAGGGTCTCTAGGGTCTCTATATACGGTCTCTATAGGGTTCCTAGGGTCTCTATAGGGTCTCTATAGGGTCTCTAGGGTCTCTATAGGTCTCTAGGGTCTCTCTAGGGTCTCTATAGGGTCTCTAGGGTCTCTATACGTCTCTATAGGGTTCCTAGGGTCCTCTATAGTGTCTCTATATGGTCTCTAGTGTCTCTATAGGGTCTCTATAGGGTCCCTAGGGTTTCTATAGGGTCTCTATAGGGTCTCTATAGGGTCTATAGGGTCTCTATAGGGTCTCTATAGGGTCCCTAGGGTCTCTATAGGGTCTCTATAGGGTTCCTAGGGTCTCTATAGGTTCCCTAGGGTCTCTATAGGGTCTCTAGGGTCTCTATAGGGTCTCTATAGGGTCTCTAGGGTCTCTATAGGGTCTCTATAAGGTCTTTAGGGTCTCTATAGGGACTCCATAGGGTCCCTAGGGTCTCTATAGGGTCTCTATAGGGTTCCTAGGGTCTCTATAGGTTCCCTAGGTCTCTATAGGGTCTCTAGGGTCTCTATAGGGTCTCTATAGGGTCCCTAGGCTCTCTATAGGGTCTCTATAGGGTTCCTAGGGTCTCTATAGGGTACCTAGTGTCTCTATAGGGTCTCTAGGGTCTCTCTAGGGTCTCTATAGGGTCTCTAGGGTCCTCTCTAGGGTGTCTATAGGGTCTCTAGGGTCTCTATAGGGTCTCTATAGGGTCTCTAGGGTCTCTATAGGGTCTCTATAGGGTCTCTAGGGTCTCTATACGGTCTCTATAGGTTTCCTAGGGTCTCTATAGGGTCTCTATAGGGTCTCTAGGGTCTCTATAGGGTCTCTATAAGGTCCCTAGGGTCTCTATAGGGTCTCTATAGGGTTCCTAGGGTCTCTATAGGGTACCCTAGGTTCTCTATAGGGACTCTAGGGTCTCTATAGGGTCTCTATAGGGTTCCTAGGGTCTCTATAGGGTCTCTAGGGTCTCTCTAGGGTCTCTATAGGGTCTCTATAGGGTCTCTAGTGTCTCTATAGGGTCTCTATAGGGTCCCTACGGTCTCTATAGGGTCTCTATAGGGTCCTCTATAGGGTCTCTAGGGTCTCTATAGGGTCTCTATAGGGTTCCTAGGGTCTCTATAGGTTCCCTAGGTCTCTAAAGGGTCTCTAGAGTCTCTATAGGGTCTCTATACGGTCTCTAGTGTCTCTATAGGGTCTCTATAGGGTCCCTAGGGTCTCTATAGGGTCTCTATAGGGTTCCTAGGGTCTCTATAGGGTCTCTATAGGGTCTCTAGGGTCTCTATAGGGTCTCTATAGGGTTCCTAGGTTCTCTATAGGTTCCCTAGGTTCTCTATAGGGTCTCTAGGGTCTCTATAGGGTCTCTATAGGGTTCCTAGGTTCTCTATAGGTTCCCTAGGGTCTCTATAGGGTCTCTACGGTCTATTAAAGGGTCTCTATAGGATCCCTAGTGTCTCTATAGGGTCTCTATAGGTTCCCTAGGGTCTCTATAGGGTCTCTAGGGTCTCTATAGTGTCTCTAGGGTCTCTCTAGGGTCTCTATAGGGTCTCTAGGGTCTCTATACGGTCTCTATAGGTTCCTAGGGTCTCTATAGTGTCTCTATATGGTCTCTAGTGTCTCTATAGGGTCTCTATAGGGTCCCTAGGGTTTCTATAGGGTCTCTATAGGGTCTCTATAGGGTCTATAGGGTCTCTATAGGGTCTCTATAGGGTCCCTAGGGTCTCTATAGGGTCTCTATAGGGTTCCTAGGGTCTCTATAGGTTCCCTAGGGTCTCTATAGGGTCTCTAGGGTCTCTATAGGGTCTCTATAGGGTCTCTAGGGTCTCTATAGGTCTCTATAAGGTCCTTAGGGTCTCTATAGGGACTCCATAGGGTCCCTAGGGTCTCTATAGGGTCTCTATAGGGTTCCTAGGGTCTCTATAGGTTCCCTAGGTCTCTATAGGGTCTCTAGGGTCTCTATAGGGTCTCTATAGGGTCCCTAGGCTCTCTATAGGGTCTCTATAGGGTTCCTAGGGTCTCTATAGGGTACCTAGTGTCTCTATAGGGTCTCTAGGGTCTCTCTAGGGTCTCTATAGGGTCTCTAGGGTCTCTCTAGGGTGTCTATAGGGTCTCTAGGGTCTCTATAGGGTCTCTATAGGGTCTCTAGGGTCTCTATAGGGTCTCTATAGGGTCTCTAGGGTCTCTATACGGTCTCTATAGGTTTCCTAGGGTCTCTATAGGGTCTCTATAGGGTCTCTAGGGTCTCTATAGGGTCTCTATAAGGTCCCTAGGGTCTCTATAGGGTCTCTATAGGGTTCCTAGGGTCTCTATAGGGGTCCCTAGGTTCTCTATAGGACTCTAGGGTCTCTATAGGGTCTCTATAGGGTTCCTAGGGTCTCTATAGGGTCTCTAGGGTCTCTCTAGGGTCTCTTTAGGGTCTCTATAGGGTCTCTAGTGTCTCTAAAGGGTCTCTATAGGGTCCCTACGGTCTCTATAGGGTCTCTATAGGGTCCTCTATAGGGTCTCTAGGGTCTCTATAGGGTCTCTATAGGGTTCCTAGGGTCTCTATAGGTTCCCTAGGGTCTCTAAAGGGTCTCTAGAGTCTCTATAGGGTCTCTATACGGTCTCTAGTGTCTCTATATAGGTCTCTATAGGGTCCCTAGGGTCTCTATAGGGTCTCTATAGGGTTCCTAGGGTCTCTATAGGGTCTCTATAGGGTCTCTAGGGTCTCTATAGGGTCTCTATAGGGTTCCTAGGTTCTCTATAGGTTCCCTAGGGTCTCTATAGGGTCTCTAGGGTCTCTATAGGGTCTCTATAGGGTTCCTAGGGTCTCTATAGGGTCCCTAGTGTCCTCTATAGGGTCTCTAGGGTCTCTCTAGGGTCTCTATAGGATCCCTAGTGTCTCTATAGGGTCTCTATAGGTTCCCTAGGGTCTCTATAGGGTCTCTAGGGTCTCTATAGGGTCTCTATAGGGTCCCTAGGGTCTCTATAGGTCTCTAGGGTCTCTCTAGGGTCTCTATAGGGTCCCTAGGGTCTCTCTAGGGTCTCTATAGGGTCTCTAGGGTCTCTCTAGGGTGTCTATAGCGTCTCTAGGGTCTCTATAGGGTCTCTATAGGGGTTCCTAGGGTCTCTATAGGGTCCCTAGGGTCTCTATAGGGTCTCTCGGGTCTCTCTAGGGTCTCTGTAGGGTCTCTAGGTCTCTCTAGGGTCTCTCTAGGGTCTCAGGGTCTCTATAGGGTCTCTATAGGGTCTCTAGGGTCTCTATACGGTCTCTAAGGGTTCCTAGGGTCTCTATAGGGTCTCTATAGGGTCTTTAGGTCTCTATAGGGTCTCTATAGGGTTCCTAGGGTCTCTATAGGGTCCCTAAGTGTCTCTATAGGGTCTCTAGGGTCCTCTCTAGGGTCTCTATAGGTCTCTAGGGTCTCTCTAGGGTGTA
>NW_027069346.1:0-41991 GCF_037157495.1 Lathamus discolor | reverse complement strand
TCACAACCCCTATGGGGCAGCCCTACATCTACTATAGGGTACTTACAGGGCATCTATGGGACCTCCAATGGATCATCTATGGGGCACCTATAGGGCATCTATGGGGCATCTATAGGGCATCTATGGGGTGTCTATAGGGCATCTATGGGGCGTCTATGGGGCCTCTATGGGGCCTCTATGGGGCCTCTATGGGGCCTCTATGGGGCGTCTATGGGTCACCTATAGGTCACCCATGCCATGACCCGAAGTGGGGGGGGAGGGGACATTTGGGGACATGGCGGGGGGGGGGGAGGGGGGCTCCATCCCCTCCCATCAATCACAGCCAGGAATAGACCATGGGGGGGGGGACGGGGGGGGGACGGCACCAATGGGGTGCTATGGGGGGGGGGGCACCTATGGGGTTCTATGGGGGGGGTGAAACCAATGGGGTCCTATGGGGGGGGGGCACCAATGGGGTCCTATGGGGGGGGTGACACCAATGGGGTCCTATGGGGGGGGCGACACCAATGGGGTCCTATGGGGGGGGCGACACCAATGGGGTCCTATGGGGGGGGGTGACACCAATGGGGTCCTATGGGGGGGGGTGAAACCAATGGGGTCCTATGGGGGGGGGTGACACCAATGGGGTCCTATAGGGGGGGGGTGACACCAATGGGGTCCTATGGGGGGGGGTGACACCAATGGGGTTCTATGGGGGGGGGGCACCAATGGGGTCCTATGGGGGGGGTGACACCAATGGGGTCCTATGGGAGGGGGGGCACCAATGGGGTTCTATGGGGGGGGGCACCAATGGGGTCCTATGGGGGGGGTGACACCAATGGGGTCCTATGGGAGGGGGGGCACCAATGGGGTTCTATGGGGG
This sequence comes from Lathamus discolor, assembly GCF_037157495.1. Lineage (NCBI taxonomy): Eukaryota > Metazoa > Chordata > Aves > Psittaciformes > Psittacidae > Lathamus > Lathamus discolor. The sequence continues at coordinate 41,129 of NW_027069346.1, read as the reverse complement.
GGGGCACCAATGGGGTCCTATGGGGGGGGTGACACCAATGGGGTCCTATGGGGGGGGGGGCACCTATGGGGTCCTATGGGGGGGGGGGGCACCAATGGGGTCCTATGGGGGGGGGCACCAATGGGGTCCTATGGGGTCCAATAGGATCCTATGGGGGGGGGCGACACCAATGGGGTCCTATGGGGTCCAATACGCTCCTATGGGGGGGGGGTGTGCGGTGTGGTGTGGGCTGTACCATTGGGTCCCCCCCATAGGGGGGGGCGGAGCCCAAAGGGGGCGGGGATAAGGGGGGAGGGAGGGGGGGGGGAGGGGGCTGGACCTTTATGGGGTGACCCCCTCATAAGCCCCCACATGAGAACCCCCCCCCGCGAGGGTGGCCGAACCCACCCCCCCCCACCCCCCCACCCCCCGCTTTGCAGTGGCTGGAGGGGTCTATAGGGCGCTATAGGGTCTATAGGGCGCTATAGGGCGCTATAGGGGGCTATAGGGTCTATAGGGCGCTATAGGGGTCTATAGGGTCGATAAGGCACTATAGGGGTCTATAGGGTCTATAAGGCGCTATAGGGGTCTATAGGGTGCTATAGGGCGCTATAGGGCGCTATAGGGCGCTATAGGGCGCAATGGAGAACGCCCATGCCAAGGGCATCGAGGAGTGCTTGGCCTATTTCGGGGTGAGCGAAAATGTGGGGCTCTCCCCGGAGCAAGTGAAGAGGAGCCTGGAAAAGTATGGATACAACGGTGAGGAATGGGGGGGATATGGGATCTATGGGGTGCGGGGGGTGTGGGGTTTGGGATCTATGGGGTGTGGGGGGTGGGATATATGGGGGATATGGGGGATATGGGGTATATGGGGTATGGGGGATATGGGGTATGGGATCTATGGGGTGTATGGGGTGTGTGGGGTGTGGGGGATATGGGGTTTGGGATCTATGGGGTGTGGGGTGTGGGATATATGGGGTGTATGGGGTGTGTGGGGTGTGGGGGATATGGGGTTTGGGATCTATGGGGTGTGGGATATATGGGGGATATGGGGTATATAGGGTATGGGGGATATGGGGTATGGGATCTATGGGGTGTATGGGGTATGGGGGATATGGGGTTTGGGATCTATGGGGTATGGGGTATATGGGATATGGGGTATAGGATATAAGGAATGGGGGGGATGTATGGGATATATGGGGGATAAGGGGTATAGGGGGTATGGGGGATATGGGATATAGGGAATATGGGATCTGGGGGATAGGGGATATATGGGATATAGGGGGTATGGGATATGGGGGTGTCCCCATTGACCCCATTGACACCCCCCCTTATTTCTGCCCCACAGAGCTCCCGGCTGAGGAGGGTGAGTGCCTTGTGCTTTCCCTATGGCATTCCCAAAGGGGATCCCAATGGCATTCCCAATGTCATTCCCGATGGGGATCCCAATAGCATTCCCAATAGGATTCCTGATGGGGATCCCAATGGCATTCCCAATGGCATTCCCAATGGGGATCCCAATGGCATTCCCAATGTCATTCCCAATGGCATTCCCAATGGGGATCCCAATGGCATTCCCGATGGCATTCCCAATGTCATTCCCAATGGGGATCCCAATGGCATTCCCGATGGCATTCCCAATGTCATTCTCGATGGCATTCCCGATGGCATTCCCAATGGCATTCCTGATGGGGATCCCAATGGGGATCCCTATGGCATTCCCAATGGGGATCCCAATGGCATTCCCAATGTCATTCCCGACGGCATTCCCAATGTCATTCCCAATGGGGATCCCAATGGCATTCCCAATGTCATTCCCAATGGCATTCCCAATGGGGATCCCAATGGCATTCCCAATGGCATTCCCAATGGGGATCCCAATGGCATTCCCAATGTCATTCCCAATGGCATTCCTGATGGGGATCCCAATGGCATTCCCGATGGCATTCCCAATGGCATTCCTGATGGGGATCCCAATGGGGATCCCAATGGCATTCCCGATGGGGATCCCAATGGCATTCCCGATGGCATTCCCAATGGCATTCCCAATGGCATTCCCAATGGGGATCCCAATGGCATTCCCGATGGCATTCCCAATGGCATTCCCAATGGGGATCCCAATGGCATTCCCAATGGCATTCCCAATGGGGATCCCAATGGCATTCCCAATGGCATTCCCAATGGGGATCCCAATGGCATTCCCAATGTCATTCCCAATGGCATTCCTGATGGGGATCCCAATGGCATTCCCGATGGCATTCCCAATGGCATTCCTGATGGGGATCCCAATGGGGATCCCAATGTCATTCCCGATGGGGATCCCAATGGCATTCCCGATGGCATTCCCAATGGCATTCCCAATGGCATTCCCAATGGGGATCCCAATGGCATTCCCGATGGCATTCCCAATGGCATTCCCAATGGGGATCCCAATGGCATTCCCAATGTCATTCCCGATGGGGATCCCAATGGCATTCCCAATGGCATTCCCGACGGCATTCCCGATGTCCCCTCGCAGGCAAATCCATCTGGGAGCTGGTGGTGGAGCAGTTCGAGGACCTCCTGGTGCGCATCCTGCTGCTGGCCGCCTGCATCTCCTTCGTGAGTGCTTCCATAGGGAACAGCGGGGTCGGGACGGGATCGGGACGGGATCGGGACGGGATCGGAACGGGATCTGAATGGGATCTGAATGGGATCTGAATGGGATCTGAACGGGATCTGAACGGGATCTGAATGGGATCTGAACGGGATCTGAATGGGATCACAACGGGATCTGAATGGGATCTGAATGGGATCTGAATGGGATGAAAATGGGATACAAATGGGATCTGAACGGGATCTGAATGGGATCAGAATGGGATCTGAATGGGATCACAACGGGATCTGAATGGGATCAAAATGGGATCAGAACGGGATCTGAATGGGATCTGAATGGGATCTGAATGGGATCACAACGGGATCTGAATGGGATCAAAATGGGATCTGAATGGGATCTGAATGGGATGAAAATGGGATACAAATGGGATCTGAATGGGATCTGAACGGGATCTGAATGGGATCTGAACGGGATCTGAATGGGATCTGAATGGGATGAAAATGGGATACAAATGGGATCTGAATGGGATCTGAACGGGATCGGAACGGGATCTGAATGGGATCTGAATGGGATCTGAATGGGATCTGAACGGGATCTGAATGGGATCACAACGGGATCTGAACGGGATCTGAATGGGATCTGAATGGGATCAAAATGGGATCTGAATGGGATCTGAACGGGATCTGAATGGGATGACAACGGGATCTGAATGGGATCTGAACGGGATCTGAATGGGATCACAACGGGATCTGAATGGGATCTGAATGGGATCTGAACGGGATGTAAATGGGATACAATTGGGATATAAATGGGATCTGAATGGGATACAAATGGGATAATGGAATCTGAATGGGATCTGAATGGGATCTGAATGGGATCTGAACGGGATATAAATGGGATACAAATGGGATATAAATGGGATCTGAATGGGATACAAATGGGATAATGGAATCTGAATGGGATCTGAATGGGATCTGAATGGGATCAAACGGGATCTAAATGGGATATAAATGGGATCTAAATGGGATAACAATGGGATATAAACGGGATAACGGGATAAAAATGGGATAAAAATGGGATCTAAATGGGATAACGGGATAAAAATGGGATAAAAATGGGATCTAAATGGGACAAAAATGGGATCTAAATGGGATAACAATGGGATATAAATGGGATAATAGGATAAAAGTGGGATCTAAATGGGATCTAAATGGGATCTAAATGGAATGAACATACGATAATGGGATCTCAATGGGATCAAACTGGGATCTCAATGGGATCTCAGTGGGATAATGGGATCTGAATGGGATCAAACTGGGATCTCAATGGGATCTGAATGGGATCAAACTGGGATCTCAATGGGATAACGGGATCAAACTGGGATCTGAATGGGATCAAACAGGGATCAAGCTGGGATCTGAATGGGATCAAACTGGGATCAAACTGGGATCTCATTGGGATCTCAATGGGATCAAACTGGGATCAAACTGGGATCACAATGGGATCAAACTGGGATCAAACTGGGATCTCAATGGGATCTGAATGGGATCAAACTGGGATCAAACTGGGACCTCAATGGGACCTCAATGGGATCTCAATGGGATCAAACTGGGATCAAACTGGGATCTCAATGGGATCAATCTGGGACCAAACTGGGACCTCAATGGGACCTCAATGGAATCTCAATGGGGTGAAACTGGGATCAAACTGGGACCAAACTGGAACCAAACTGGGACCTCAATGGGATCTCAATGGGACCAAACTGGGACCAAACTGGGACCAAACTGGGACCTCAATGGGATCAAACTGGGACCAAACTGGGATCAAACTGGGACCAAACTGGGACCTCAATGGGATCTCAATGGGACCTCAATTGGACCTTAATGGGACCTCAATGGGGATCAAACTGGGACCAAACTGGGACCAAACTGGGACTTCAATGGGACCTCAATGGGATCAAACTGGGACCTCAATGGGATCAAACTGGGATCTGAATGGGATCAAACTGGTATTTCAATGGGACCAAACTGGGACCAAACTGGGACCTCAATGGGACCTCAATGGGATCTCAATGGGATCAAACTGGGACCAAACTGGGACCAAACTGGGATCAAACTGGGACCAAACTGGGATCAAACTGGGACCAAACTGGGATCAAACTGGGACCAAACTGGGACCTCAATGGGACCTGAAGGGGATCAAACTGGGATCAAACTGGGACCTCAATGGGATCTCAATGGGACCAAACTGGGCCCAAACTGGGCCCAAACTGGGAGCTCGCTGGCACCGGGGCCGGGCCGCCCTTGCTGTGCCCTTGGTGTCGGGATCCGGTGACGTCTCGGGTGTCCAGCAGCTGCGGGGGGGGGGGGGGGATGGGGGGGGGATGGGGGGGGGATGGGGGGGATGGGGGGTGGGGGGATGGGGGATGGGGGGGATAGGGGTTATAGGAGGTATAGGGGGTCTATGGGGTATGGGATCTATGGGGTATAGGGGGTATATGGGGGGGTATGGGGGGTATGGGGGGTATAGGGGGTATGGGGTATATGGGATCTATGGGGTATATGGGGTATGGGATATATGGGATATGGGGTAATGGATATGTGGGATATGGGATCTATGGGATCTCCATGGGTCCGTATGGGTCCCTATGGGTCCCTATGGGTCTTTATGTGTCCCTATGTGTCCCTATGGGTCCCTATGGGTCTCTATGGGTCCCTATGGGTCCCTATGTGTCCCTATGTGTCCCTATGGGTCCCTATGGGTCTCTATGGGTCCCTATGGGTCCCTATGGGTCTCTATGGGTCCCTATGTGTCCCTATGTGTCCCTATGGGTCCCTATGGGTCTCTATGGGTCCCTATGGGTCCCTATGGGTCCCTATGGGTCTCTGTGCCCCGGGCAGGTCCTGGCCTGGTTCGAGGAGGGCGAGGAAACGATCACGGCCTTCGTGGAGCCCTTCGTGATCCTGCTCATCCTGGTGGCCAACGCCGTGGTGGGCGTCTGGCAGGTGGGCACCGGGGGCACTGGGAGGGACTGGGAGGGACTGGGATGGACTGGGAATGGACTGGGAATAGAATGGAATGGACTGGGAGGGACTGGGAATAGACTGGGATGGAATGGGAGGGACTGGGAATAGACTGGGATGGAATGGGATGGACTGGGAATAGACTGGGAGGGACTGGGAGGGACTGGGAGGGACTGGGAGGGACTGGGAATAGACTGGGATGGAGTGGGATGGACTGGGAATAGACTGGGAGGGACTGGGAATAGACTGGGATGGAATGGGATGGACTGGGAATAGACTGGGAGGGACTGGGATGGACTGGGAGGGACTGGGAGGGACTGGGAATAGACTGGGAGGGACTGGGAGGGACTGGGATGGAATGGGAATAGAATGGGAATAGAATGGGATGGACTGGGAGGGACTGGGATGGAATGGGAATAGAATGGGATGGACTGGGAGGGACTGGGGTGGAATGGGAATAGACTGGGAGGGACTGGGATGGACTGGGAATGGACTGGGAATGCACTGGGAATAGAATGGAATGGACTGGGAGGGACTGAGAATAGACTGGGAGGGACTGGGAGGGACTGGGGTGGAATGGGAATAGAATGGGATGGACTGGGAGGGACTGGGATGGAATGGGAATAGAATGGGATGGACTGGGATGGACTGGGATGGACTGGGAATGGATTGGGAATAGAATGGAATGGACTGGGAGGGACTGAGAATAGACTGGGAGGGACTGGGAGGGACTGGGATGGAATGGGAATAGAATGGGATGGACTGGGAGGGACTGGGAGGGACTGGGATGGACTGGGAATAGAATGGAATAGACTGGGAGGGACTGGGATTCATTCCCAACCTATTCCCATCGCATTCCCATTGCATTCCCATGGCATTCCCATCCTATTCCCATCCTATTCCCATCCTATTCCCATCCTATTCCCATTGCATTCTGACCCTATTCCCATCGCATCCCAATGGCATTCCCACCCCATTCCCACCCCATTCCCACCCCATTCCCACCCCATTTCCACCCCATCCCAACGGCATTCCCATTCTATTCCCACCCCATCCCAACGTCATTCCCATCCCATTCCCACCCCATTCCCTCCCCATTCCCACCCCATTCCCACCCCATTCCCGACGTCATTCCCGGCGGCAGGAGCGGAACGCGGAGAACGCCATCGAGGCGCTGAAGGAGTACGAGCCGGAGATGGGCAAGGTGTACCGCGCCGACCGCCGCAGCGTGCAGCGCATCAAGGCCCGCGACCTGGTGCCGGGCGACATCGCCGAGGTGGCCGGTGAGCCCCGCGGGGCCGGGCGCGCGGGCGGCACGGGCGCGGGGGATCTGTGGGGGGTATACGGGGGTACATAGGGGGGTATAGGGGTGTATAGGGGTGTATAGGGGTGTATAGGGATGTATAGGGGTATATAGGGGTATATAGGGGTATATAGGGGTATATAGGGATGTATATAGGGATGTATAGGGATGTATAGGGATGTATAGGGGTATATAGGGGTATATAGGGGTATATAGGGGTATATAGGGATGTATATAGGGATGTATAGGGATGTATAGGGATGTATAGGGATGTATAGGGATATATAGGGGTATATAGGGGTATATAGGGATATATAGGGATATATAGGGGTATATAGGGATATATAGGGATATATAGGGATGTATAGGGATGTATAGGGATGTATAGGGGTATATAGGGATATATAGGGGTATATAGGGATATATAGGGATATATAGGGATATATAGGGGTATATAGGGGTATATAGGGATGTATAGGGGTATATAGGGGTATATAGGGATGTATAGGGGTATATAGGGGTATATAGGGATGTATAGGGGTATATAGGGGTATATAGGGATGTATAGGGGTATATAGGGGTATATAGGGATGTATAGGGGTATATAGGGGTATATAGGGATGTATAGGGGTATATAGGGGTATATAGGGATATATAGGGATATATAGGGATATATAGGGATATATAGGGATAGATAGGGATGTATAGGGATGTATAGGGATATATAGGGATGTATAGGGATGTATAGGGATATATAGGGGTATATAGGGATATATAGGGGTATATAGGGATGTATAGGGATGTATAGGGGTATATAGGGATGTATAGGGATGTATAGGGGTATATAGGGATGTATAGGGATGTATAGGGGTATATAGGGATATATAGGGATATATAGGGATGTATAGGGATGTATAGGGATGTATAGGGATGTATAGGGGTATATAGGGGTATATAGGGATGTATAGGGGTATATAGGGATGTATAGGGATATATAGGGGTATATAGGGGTATATAGGGGTATATAGGGGTATATAGGGGTATATAGGGATGTATAGGGATATATAGGGGTATATAGGGATATATAGGGATATATAGGGATGTATAGGGATGTATAGGGATGTATAGGGATGTATAGGGGTATATAGGGGTATATAGGGATGTATAGGGGTATATAGGGGTATATAGGGGTATATAGGGATGTATAGGGGTATATAGGGATGTATAGGGATATATAGGGGTATATAGGGGTATATAGGGGTATATAGGGGTATATAGGGATGTATAGGGGTATATAGGGGTATATAGGGATGTATAGGGGTATATAGGGGTATATAGGGATGTATAGGGGTATATAGGGGTATATAGGGATGTATAGGGGTATATAGGGGTATATAGGGATGTATAGGGGTATATAGGGGTATATAGGGATGTATAGGGGTATATAGGGGTATATAGGGATATATAGGGATATATAGGGATATATAGGGATATATAGGGATAGATAGGGATGTATAGGGATGTATAGGGATATATAGGGATGTATAGGGATGTATAGGGATATATAGGGGTATATAGGGATATATAGGGGTATATAGGGATGTATAGGGATGTATAGGGGTATATAGGGATGTATAGGGATGTATAGGGGTATATAGGGATGTATAGGGATGTATAGGGGTATATAGGGATATATAGGGATATATAGGGATGTATAGGGATGTATAGGGATGTATAGGGATGTATAGGGGTATATAGGGGTATATAGGGATGTATAGGGGTATATAGGGATGTATAGGGATATATAGGGGTATATAGGGGTATATAGGGGTATATAGGGGTATATAGGGGTATATAGGGATGTATAGGGATATATAGGGGTATATAGGGATATATAGGGATATATAGGGATGTATAGGGATGTATAGGGATGTATAGGGATGTATAGGGGTATATAGGGGTATATAGGGATGTATAGGGGTATATAGGGGTATATAGGGGTATATAGGGATGTATAGGGGTATATAGGGATGTATAGGGATATATAGGGGTATATAGGGGTATATAGGGGTATATAGGGGTATATAGGGATGTATAGGGATATATAGGGGTATATAGGGATATATAGGGATATATAGGGATGTATAGGGATGTATAGGGATATATAGGGGTATATAGGGATATATAGGGATATATAGGGATGTATAGGGATGTATAGGGATGTATAGGGATGTATAGGGGTATATAGGGGTATATAGGGATGTATAGGGGTATATAGGGGTATATAGGGGTATATAGGGATATATAGGGATGTATAGGGATGTATAGGGATGTATAGGGGTATATAGGGGTATATAGGGATATATAGGGATATATAGGGATGTATAGGGATGTATAGGGATATATAGGGGTATATAGGGATATATAGGGATATATAGGGATGTATAGGGATGTATAGGGATGTATAGGGGTATATAGGGGTATATAGGAATATATAGGGGTATATAGGGGTATATAGGGATATATAGGGGTATATAGGGATATATAGAGATATATAGGGGTATATAGGGGATATATAGGGATATATAGGGATATGTAGGGATGTATAGGGATATATATAGGGATATATAGGGATGTATAGGGATGTATAGGGATATATAGGGGTATATAGGGGTATATAGGGATATATAGGGATATATAGGGACATATAGGGATATATAGGGGATAGATGGATATGGGATAGATGGGATATGGGATATGGGATAGGTGGGATGGATGGGATATGGGATATATGGGATGTATTGGATATGGATATGGGATATGGGATATATGGGATGTATGGGATATGGGATGGATGGATGGATGGGATGTGGGATATATGGGATGCATTGGATATGGGATATGGGATATGGGATAGATGGGATAGATGGGATGGATGGGTACGGATATGGGATATATGGGATGTGGGATATGGGATATATGGGATATGGGATATATGGCTATGGGATATGGGATATATGGATGTGGATATGGGATATGGGATGTGCAACATGCGATACATGAATATGGGATATATAGGATATGGGATATGGGGGATATGGGATCTATGGGATCTATGGGCTATGGGATATTGGGGCTGTGGCTCCCAGTAATTCCCAGTTCCCCCCAGTTGGAGACAAGGTCCCGGCCGACATCCGCATCATCTCCATCAAGTCCACAACGCTGCGGGTGGATCAGTCCATCCTGACCGGTACGGGGGTCCATACTGGTCCGTACTGGTCCATACTGGTCCATACTGGCCCGTACTGGCCCATACTTGTCCATATTGATCCATACTGGCACATACTGGTCTTTACTGGTCCATACCGGTCTATAATGGTCCATACTGGTCTATACTGGGCCATACTGGTCTATACTGGGCCACACTGGTCCATACTTGTCTATATTGATCCATACTGGCACATACTGGACCGCACTGGTCCATACTGGTCTGTACTGGGCTATACTGGGCCACACTGGTCTATACTGGGCCACACTGGTCTATACTGGGCCATACTGGTCTATACTGGTTCATACTGGTCCATACTGGTCTATACTGGGCCATACTGGTCCATACCAGTCTATACTGGGCCATACTGGTCTATTCTTGGCCATACTGGTCTATACTGGGCCATACCAGTCTATACTGGTCCATACCAGTCTATACTGCTCCATACCAGTCTATACCGGGCCACACTGGTCTATACTGCTCCATACCAGTCTATACTGGGCCACACTGGTCTATACTGGTCCATGCCTGTCTATACTGCTCCATACCAGTCTATAATGGTCTATACTGCTCCTTACTGGTATGTACTGCTCCATACCGGTCTATACTGGGCCATACCGGTCTATACTGGTCCATACCTGTCTATAATGGTCCATACCTGTCTATAATGGTCTATATTGGTCCATACCGGTCTATACTGGGCCACACTGGTCTATACTTGTCCATACTGGCCCATACTGGTCCATACAAGTCTATACCGGTCCGTACGGTCTATACTGGTCCGTACTGGTCCCAGGTGAGTCGGTCTCGGTGATCAAGCACACGGACCCAGTGCCCGACCCGCGCGCGGTCAACCAGGACAAGAAGAACATGCTCTTCTCCGTGAGTGACGGCCAGGCCTCCCGGAGCGGAGATCCCAGATCCATCTATCCCAGATCCCAGATCCATATCCCAGATCCATATATCCTATATCCCATATCCCATATCCATATATCCCATATCCATATATCCCATATCCATATCCCATATCCATATATCCCATATCCCATATCCCATATCCATATATCCTATATCCATATCCCATATCCCATATCCCATATCCATATCCATATATCCCATATCCATATATCCATATCCCATATCCATATCCCATATCCCATATCCCATATCCCAGATCCATATATCCCATATCACATATCCTATATCCCATGCCCCAGCCCCAACCCAACCCAACCCCAACCCAACCCAACCCAACTCAACCCAACCCAACCCCAACCCAACCCAACCCCAACCCCAACCCAACCCAACCCAACCCAACCCAACCCCAACCCAACCCAACCCAAGCCCAACCCCAACCCCAACTGCAACCCAACCCAACAACAACCCCAATCCAACCCCAACCCAACCCAACCCAACTCAACCCAACCCAACCCCAACCCAACCAACCCCAACCCATCCCCAACCCAACCCAACCCAACCCCATCCCCAACCCAACTCAACCCAACCCAACCCCATCCCCAACCCAACTCAACCCAACCCAACCCAACCCAACCCATCCCATCCCCAACCCCATCCCCAACCCAACCCAAGCCCAACCCCAACCCCAACTCAACCCAACCCATCCCCATCCCCATCCCCAACCCAACCCAACCCAACAACAACCCCAATCCAACCACAACCCCAATCCAACTCAACCCAACCCAACCCATCCCCATCCCCAACCCAACTCAACCCAACCCAACCCAACCCAACTCAACCCAACCCAACCCAACCCAACTCAACCCAACCCAACCCAACTCAACCCAACCCAACCCATCCCCATCCCCAACCCAACCCAACCCATCCCAACAACAACCCCAACCCAACCCAACCCAACCCAACCCCAATCCAACTCAACCCAACCCAACCCAACCCATCCCCAACCCAACTCAACCCAACCCAACCCCAACCCAACCCAACCCCAACCCCAACCCAACCCAACCCAACCCAACAACAACCCCAATCCAACCACAACCCCAATCCAACTCAACCCAACCCAACCCATCCCCATCCCCAACCCAACTCAACCCAACCCAACCCAACCCAACTCAACCCAACCCAACCCCAACCCAACCCAACCCCAACCCCAACCCAACCCAACCCAACCCAACAACAACCCCAATCCAACCACAACCCCAATCCAACCCCAACCCAACCCCAACCCAACCCAACCCAAGCCCAACCCCAACCCAACTCAACCCAACCCAACCCAACCCGACTCAACCCAACCCAACCCCAACCCAACCCAACCCAACCCAACCCAACCCATCCCCATCCCCCATCCCATCCCCATCCCCAACCCCAACCCCAACCCCAACCCCAACCCCCCCCCCTCTCCCATTGCAGGGCACCAACATCGGCGCCGGCAAAGCCGTCGGCATCGTCGTCGCCACCGGCGTCAACACCGAGATCGGCAAGATCCGCGACGAGATGGCGGCCACCGAGCAGGACAAGACCCCCCTGCAGCAGAAGCTGGACGAGTTCGGCGAGCAGCTCTCCAAGGTCATCTCCTTGATCTGCGTCGCCGTGTGGCTCATCAACATCGGCCACTTCAACGACCCCGTCCACGGCGGCTCCTGGATCCGCGGCGCCATTTACTACTTCAAGATCGCCGTCGCCTTGGCCGTCGCCCGCCATTCCCGAAGGTGGGAATGACGCCGGGATTTGGGGGGGGGGGGGGATGGATGGAAAGGGGGAGAAGTGGGGGGGGAAAGGGGGCTTTGAGTCGATGATGGGTCTTAAATGGGATGTTGAGGGCTGTAATGGGGCATCAATGGGGTCTTTGAGTCGATCATGGGGCTGCAATGGGGTCTTTGAGTCGATGATGGGGTTCTATGGGGTCTTTGAGTCGATGCATGGGGGCTCTAGGGGGTCTTTGAGTCGATGATGGGGGCTCTAGGGGTCTTTGAGTCGATGATTGGGCATCAATGGGATCTTGAGAGCCATAATGGGCTTTCAATGGGGTCTTTGAGTCGATGATGGGGGTTCTATGGGGTCTTTGAGTCGATGATGGGGGCTCTAGGGGTCTTTGAGTCGATGATTGGGCATCAATGGGATCTTGAGAGCCATAATGGGCTTTCAATGGGGTCTTTGAGTCGATGATGGGGTTCTAGGGAGTCCTTGAGTCGATGATGGGTCTTCAATGGGGTCTTGAGGGTCGTAATGGGGCTTCAATGGGGTCTTTGAGTCGATCATGGGGCTGCAATGGGGTCTTTGAGTCGATGATGGGGTTCTATGGGGTCTTTGAGTCGATGATGGGGGTTCTAGGGGGTCTTTGAGTCGATGATGGGGCTCTAGGGGGTCTTTGAGTCGATGATGGGGGTTCTAGGGGGTCTTTGAGTCGATGATGGGGTTCTAGGGGGTCTTTGAGTCGATCATGGGGGTTCTAGCGGGTCTTTGAGTCAATGATGGGTCTTCAATGGGTCTTGAGGGTCGTAATGGGTTTTCAATGGGTCTTTGAGTCGATGATGGGGTTCTAGGGGGTCTTTGAGTTGATGATGGGGTTCTAGATGTGGTTCTATGGGTCTTTGAGTCGATGATGGGTCTTAAAAGGGGTCTTGAGGGTCGTAATGGGGCTTCAATGGGTCTCGAGGGCCATAATGGGCTTTCAATGGGGTCTTTGAGTCGATGATGGGGTTCTATGGGGTCTTTGAGTCGATGATGGGGTTCTAGGGGGTCTTTGAGTCGATGATGGGTCTTAAATGGGATGTTGAGGGCTGTAATGGGGCATCAATGGGGTCTTTGAGTCGATAATGGGGGTTCTAGGGGGTCTTTGAGTCGATGATGGGGGTTCTAGGGGGTCTTTGAGTCGATGATGGGGGCTCTATGGGGTCTTTGAGTCGATGATGGGGGTTCTATGGGGTCTTTGAGTCGATGATGGGGTTCTAGGGGGTCTTTGAGTCGATGATGGGGTTCTAGGGGGTCTTTGAGTCGATGATGGGGTTCTAGGGGGTCTTTGAGTCGATGATGTGGGCTCTATGGGGTCTTTGAGTCGATGATTGGGCGTCAATGGGATCTTGAGGGCCATAATGGGCTTTCAATGGGGTCTTTGAGTCGATGATGGGGGTTCTAGGGGGTCTTTGAGTCGATGATGGGTCTTAAATGGGATGTTGAGGGCCGTAATGGGGCTTCAATGGGGTCTTTGAGTCGATCATGGGGCTGCAATGGGGTCTTTGAGTCGATGATGGGGTTCTATGGGGTCTTTGAGTCGATGATGGGGGCTCTATGGGGTCTTTGAGTCGATGATGGGGGTTCTATGGGTCTTGAACGTCGTAATTGGGCTTCAATGGGGTCTCGAGGGCCATAATGGGCTTTCAATGGGGTCTTTGAGTCGATGATGGGGGTTCTATGGGGTCTTGAGGGTCATAATGGAGTTTCAATGGGGTCTTTGAGTCGATGATGGGGCTCTAGGGGGTCTTTGAGTCGATGATGGGGGTTCTAGGGGGTCTTTGAGTCGATGATGGGTCTTCAATGGGGTCTTGAGGGTCGTAATGGGGCTTCAATGGGGTCTTGAGGGCTATAATGGGCTTTCAATGGGGTCTTTGAGTCGATGATGGGGGTTCTAGGGGGTCTTTGAGTCGATGATGGGGGTTCTAGGGGGTCTTTGAGTCGATGATGGGTCTTAAATGGGATGTTGAGGGCCGTAATGGGGTTTCAATGGGGTCTTTGAGTCGATGATTGGGCGTCAATGGGATCTTGAGGGCCATAATGGGCTTTCAATGGGGTCTTTGAGTCGATGATGGGGCTCTATGGGGTCTTTGAGTCGATGATGGGGGTTCTAGGGGGTCTTTGAGTCGATGATGGGGTTCTAGGGGGTCTTTGAGTCGATGATGGGGTTCTATGGGGTCTTTGAGTCGATGATGGGGGTTCTATGGGGTCTTTGAGTCGATGATGGGGTTCTAGGGGGTCTTTGAGTCGATGATGGGGTTCTAGGGGGTCTTTGAGTCGATGATGGGGTTCTAGGGGGTCTTTGAGTCGATGATTGGGCGTCAATGGGATCTTGAGGGCCATAATGGGCTTTCAATGGGGTCTTTGAGTCGATGATGGGGGTTCTAGGGGGTCTTTGAGTCGATGATGGGTCTTAAATGGGATCTTGAGGACCATAATGGGGCTTCAATGGGGTCCTTGAGTCGATGATGGGGTTCTAGGGGGTCCTTGAGTCGATGATGGGGGTTCTATGGGGTCTTTGAGTCGATGATGGGGCTCTATGGGTCTTGAGGGTCGTAATGGGGCTTCAATGGGATCTTGAGGGCCATAATGGGGCTTCAATGGGGTCCTTGAGTCGATCATAGGGGCCCTATGGGGTCCCCAAGGCCCCAGCGGGGCTCTATGGGGTGCCCAAGACCCTAATGGGGCTCTATGGGGTGCCCAAGACCCTAATGGGGCTCTATGGGGTGCCCAAGGCCTCCGTAGGGGTCTCAGTGTTGCTTTGGTGGCCTCTGAGCCTGTTCTGGGTGGTTTGGGTCCTGTTTTGGGTCTATTTGTGCCCATTTTGGGTCTATTTTTGTCCATTTCGGGCCCATTTGGGCCCATTTTGGACCTGTTTGTGCCCATTTTGGGTTTATTTGAGCCCATTTCGCGTCTATTTGTGCCCGAATAGGGTTTTTTTGTGCCCATTTGGGCCTATTTATGCCCATTTGGGGACTATTTTTGCCCATTTTTGGCCTCTTTTTGCCCATTTTGGGTCTATTTGTGCCCATTTTGGCCTATTTTTGCCCATTTGGGGCTATTTTTGCCCGTTTTCAGCCTATTTGTGCCCATTTTGGCTCTATTTGTGCCATTTCGGGTCTATTTGTGCCCATTTTTCGTCCTATTTGTGCCCATTTTGGGCCTATTTGTGCCCATTCAGACCTATTTTTGCCCATTTCAGGTCTATTTGTGCTCATTTTGTGCCTATTTGTGCCCATTTTGGGCCTATTTGTGCCCATTTTGGGCCTATTTTTGCCCATTTCGGGCTTTTTTTGCCCATTTCAGGCATAGTTTTGCCCATTTCGGACCTATTTATGCCCATTTTGGGCCTATTTGTGCCCATTCAGACCTATTTATGCCCATTTCGGGTCAATTTGTGCCCATTTTGGGCCTATTTGTGCCCATTTTGGGCCTATTTGTGCCCATTCAGACCTATTTATGCCCATTTCGGGTCAATTTGTGCCCATTTTGGGCCTATTTGTGCCCATTCAGACCTATTTTTGCCCATTTCAGGTCTATTTGTGCTCATTTTGTGCCTATTTGTGCCCATTTTGGGCCTATTTTTGCCCATTTCGGGGCTTTTTTTGCCCATTTCAGGCATAGTTTTGCCCATTTCGGACCTATTTATGCCCGGTTTGGGCCTATTTGTGCCCATTCAGACCTATTTATGCCCATTTCGGGTTGATTTCTGCCCATTCTGGGCCTATTTGTGCCCATTTTGGGTCTATTTGTGCCCATTTTGGGCCTGTTTTTGCCCATTTTGGGTCTATTTGTGCCCATTTTGGGCCTATTTGTACCCATTCAGACCTATTTATGCCCATTTCGGGTCAATTTGTGCCCATTTTGGGCCTATTTGTGCCCATTCAGACCTATTTATGCCCATTTCGGGTCGATTTATGCCCATTCTGGGCCTATTTGTGCCCGTTTTTGGGCCTATTTGTGCCCGGTTTGGGTCTACTTGGCCCCATTTTGGTGCCGTTTGGGTGCCCGCAGGCCTCCCCGCCGTCATCACCACGTGCCTGGCGCTGGGCACGCGCCGCATGGCCAAGAAGAACGCGATCGTGCGGAGCCTGCCCTCGGTGGAGACCCTGGGCTGCACCTCGGTCATCTGCTCCGACAAGACCGGCACCCTCACCACCAACCAGATGTCCGTCTGCAAGGTGGGTGCCGTTGGGTGCCATTGGGTGCCATTGGGTGCCATTGGGTGCCTTAGGTAGCATTGGGTGCCATTGGGTGTCATAGGGTGCGTTAGGTAGCATTGGTGCCATTGGGTGCCATTGGGTCCCTTGGGTGCCTTATGTACCATTGGTGCCATTGGGTGTCATTGGGTCCTTCGGGTACCATTGGGTGCCATTGGGTGCCATTGGGTCCCTTGGGTGCCATTGGGTGCCATTGGGTGCCATTGGGTCCCTTGGGTGCCATTGGGTGCCATTGGGTGCCATTGGTGCCATTGGGTCCCTTAGGTACCATCGGGTGCCATTGGGTGCCATTGGGTGCCTTAGGTACCATTGGGTGCCATTGGGTGTCATAGGGTGCGTTAGGTAGCATTGGGTGCCATTGGGTGCCATTGGGTCCCTCGGGTGCCATTGGGTGCCATTGGGTGTCATTGGGTGCCATTGGTGCCATTGGGTGCCATTGGGTGTCATTGGGTCCTTCGGGTACCATTGGGTGCCATTGGGTGCCATTGGGTCCCTTGGGTGCCATTGGGTGCCATTGGGTGTCATTGTGGTGCCATTGGGTGTCATTGGGTGCCTTAGGTACCACTGGCTGTCATTGAGCGTCATTTGGTGTCATTGGGTCCCTTAGGTACCATCGGGTGCCATTGGGTGCCATTGGGTGTCATTGGGTGCCATTGGGTGTCATTGGGTCCTTCGGGTACCATTGGGTGCCATTGGGTGCCATTGGGTCCCTTGGGTGCCATTGGGTGCCATTGGGTGTCATTGGGTGCTATTGGGTGTCATTGGGTGCCTTAGGTACCACTGGCTGTCATTGGGCGTCATTCCCATTGGGTGCATTAGGTCCCATTGAGTCCCATTGAGTCCCATTGAGTCCCATTGGGTCCCCTTGGGTGCCATTGGGTGTCATTGGGTCCCCTTGGGTGCCGTTGGGTGCCGTTGGGTGCCATTGAGTCCCATTGAGTCCCATTGAGTCCCATTGGGTGCCATTGGGTCCCATTGAGTCCCATTGAGTCCCATTGAGTCCCATTGGGTCCCATTGGGTCCCATTGGGTGCATTGGGTCCCATTGAGTCCCATTGAGTCCCATTGGGTGCCATTGGGTCCCATTGAGTCCCATTGAGTCCCATTGGGTGCCATTGGGTGCCATTGGGTCCCATTGAGTCCCATTGAGTCCCATTGGGTGCCATTGGGTCCCATTGAGTCCCATTGGGTGCCATTGGGTCCCATTGAGTCCCATTGAGTCCCATTGGGTCCCCTTGGTGCCATTGGGTGCCATTGGGTCCCCTTGGGTGCCATTGGGTGCTGTTGGGACCCCGATGTGCCGTGCCCCCCAGATGTTCATCGTGGACAAGGTGGAAGGCGACACCTGCACCCTCAACGAGTTCTCCATCACCGGCTCCACCTACGCGCCGAGGGCGAAGTGTCAGTGCCGGCCATCCCATAATACCCCCCAGCACCCATAGCACCCCGTCATAACCTTTATTATCCCATCATATCCCATAATACCCCGTATTATCCCATATAATCCCATAATCCCCCCATATTATCCCATAACATCCCATAATAACCCATACTATCCCATATTATCCGGTAACATCCCATAATACCTCATATTATCCCATAATACCCCATATGATCCCGTAATATCCCATAATATCCCATATTACCCCATATTATCCCATAACATCCCATAATAACCCATATTATCCCATAATATCCCTTATCATGCCATAATACCCCATATTATTCCGTATTACCCCATAATATCCCATTATACCCCATAATATCCCGTATAATCCCATATTATCCCATAATATCCCATAATATCCCCTATTATCCCATAATACCCCATAATACCCCATAATATCCCATATTATCCCATAATACCCCATAATATACCATATGACCCCATGTTATCCCATAAAATCCCATAATCCCCCATATTATCCCATAATATCCCATAATATCTCCTATTATCCCATAATACCCCATATTATGCCGTAATATCCCATAATATCCCATATTATCCCATTATACCCCATAATACTCCATATTATCCCATAATATCCCGTATTATCCCATAATATCCCATAATATCCCCTATTACCCCATATTGCCCCATAACACTCCCCATTACCCCGTTACCCCGTTATCCCAATATCCCATTATCCCATTATCCCGATATCCCAATATCCCATTACCCCATTATCCCGTTATCCCATTACCCCATTATCCCATTATCCCATTATCCCGATATCCCATTATCCCATTACCCATTATCCCATTATCCCATTACCCCATTATCCCATTATCCCATTATCCCATTATCCCATTACCCCATTATCCCATTATCCCATTATCCCATTATCCCATTATCCCGATATCCCATTATCCCATTACCCCTTATCCCATTATCCCATTATCCCATTATCCCATTATCCCATTATCCCGCTATCCCGCTATCCCCTTATCCCATTATCCCATTATCCCATTATCCCATTATCCCATTATCCCATTATCCCGTTATCCCATTATCCCATTATCCCGTTATCCCATATCCCATTACCCATTACCCCATTATCCCATTACCCATTACCCCATTATCCCATTACCCCATTATCCCATTATCCCATTATCCCATTATCCCATTACCCCATTATCCCCTTATCCCATTATCCCATTATCCCATTATCCCATTATCCCCTTATCCCATTATCCCATTACCCCATTATCCCATTATCCCATTATCCCATTATCCCATTACCCCATTATCCCCTTATCCCATTATCCCATTATCCCATTACCCCATTATCCCATTATCCCATTATCCCATTATCCCATTATCCCATTATCCCAATATCCCATTATCCCATTATCCCGATATCCCATTACCCCATTATCCCATTACCCCATTATCCCATTATCCCATTATCCCGTTATCCCATTACCCCATTATCCCATTACCCCATTATCCCATTATCCCGCTATCCCGCTATCCCGTTATCCCATCCCATCCCGTCCTATCCCATAATACCCAGGATGAAGCAGGATAAGCCGGTCAAGGCCGGGCAGTACGACGGCCTGGTCGAGCTGGCCACCATCTGCGCCCTCTGCAACGACTCCTCCCTTGACTACAATGAGGTCAGCGCCCCATAGATCCACCCACACCTGCCCCATAGATCCACCCACACCTGCCCCATAGATCCACCCACACCTGCCCCATAGATCCACCCACACCTGCCCCATAGATCCGCCCACACCTGCCCCATAGATTGACCCATACACCCATAGATTGACACACACCTGCCCCATAGATTGACCCATACACCCATAGATTGACCCACACCTGCCCCATAGATCCACCCACACCTGCCCCATAGATCCACCCACACCTGCCCCATAGATCCACCCACACCTGCCCCATAGATTGACCCATACACCCATAGATTGACACACACCTGCCCCATAGATTGACCCATACACCCATAGATTGACCCACACCTGCCCCATAGATCCACCCACACCTGCCCCATAGATTGACCCACACCTGCCCCATAGATTGACCCATACCTGCCCCATAGATCCACCCACACCTGCCCCATAGATCCACCCACACCTGCCCCATAGATCCACCCACACCTGCCCCATAGATTGACCCATACACCCATAGATTGACCCACACCTGCCCCATAGATCCACCCACACCTGCCCCATAGATCGACCCACACCTGCCCCATAGATCCACCCACACCTGCCCCATAGATCCACCCACACCTGCCCCATAGATCCACCCACACCTGCCCCATAGATTGACCCATACCTGCCCCATAGATCCACCCACACCTGCCCCATAGATTGACCCATACACCCATAGATCGACACACACCTGCCCCATAGATCCACCCACACCTGCCCCATAGATCCACCCACACCTGCCCCATAGATCCACCCACACCTGCCCCATAGATTGACCCATACCTGCCCCATAGATCCACCCACACCTGCCCCATAGATCCACCCCCACACCTGCCCCATAGATCCACCCACACCTGCCCCATAGATCCACCCACACCTGCCCCATAGATTGACCCATACACCCATAGATTGACCCACACCTGCCCCATAGATTGACCCACACCTGCCCCATAGATTGACCCATACACCCATAGATTGACCCACACCTGCCCCATAGATCCACCCACACCCCCAATAGATCCAGCCCCCCCCACCCCATAGATCCACCCCCCACACCCCCCATAGCCCGCCCCACTGACCCCCCATAGATCCACCCCCCCGTGCCCCATAGCCCGCCCCACTGACCCCCCATAGATCGACCCACACCTGCCCCATAGATCGACCCACACCCCCAATAGATCCAGCCCCCCCCACCCCATAGATCCACCCCCCCACACCCCCCATAGCCCTCCCCACTGACCCCCCATAGATCCACCCCCCCGTGCCCCATAGCCCGCCCCACTGACCCCCCATAGATCCACCCCCCCGTGCCCCATAGCCCGCCCCACTGACCCCCCATAGATCCACCCCCCCGTGCCCCATAGCCCGCCCCACTGACCCCCCATAGATCCACCCCCCACACCCCCCATAGCCCGCCCCACTGACCCCCCATAGATCCACCCCCCCGTGCCCCATAGCCCGCCCCACTGACCCCCCATAGATCCACCCCCCCGTGCCCCATAGCCCGCCCCACTGACCCCCCATAGATCCACCCCCCCGTGCCCCATAGCCCACCCCACTGACCCCCCATAGATCCACCCCCCCGTGCCCCATAGCCCGCCCCACTGACCCCCCATAGATCCACCCCCCCGTGCCCCATAGCCCGCCCCACTGACCCCCCATAGATCCACCCCCCCGTGCCCCATAGCCCGCCCCACTGACCCCCCATAGATCCACCCCCCCGTGCCCCATAGCCCGCCCCACTGACCCCCCATAGATCCACCCCCCCGTGCCCCATAGCCTGCCCCACTGACCCCCCATAGATCCACCCCCCCGTGCCCCATAGCCCGCCCCACTGACCCCCCATAGATCCACCCCCCCGTGCCCCATAGCCCGCCCCACTGACCCCCATAGATCCACCCCCCCGTGCCCCATAGCCCGCCCCACTGACCCCCCATAGATCCACCCCCCCGTGCCCCATAGCCCGCCCCACTGACCCCCCATAGATCCACCCCCCCGTGCCCCATAGCCCGCCCCACTGACCCCCATAGATCCACCCCCCACACACCCCATAGCCCTCCCCACTGACCCCCCATAGATCCACCCCCCCGTGCCCCATAGCCCGCCCCACTGACCCCCCATAGATCCACCCCCCCGTGCCCCATAGCCCGCCCCACTGACCCCCCATAGATCCACCCCCCCGTGCCCCATAGCCCTCCCCACTGACCCCCCATAGATCCACCCCCCCGTGCCCCATAGCCTGCCCCACTGACCCCCCATAGATCCACCCCCCCGTGCCCCATAGCCCGCCCCACTGACCCCCCATAGATCCACCCCCCCGTGCCCCATAGCCCGCCCCACTGACCCCCCATAGATCCACCCCCCACACACCCCATAGCCCGCCCCACTGACCCCCCATAGATCCACCCCCCCGTGCCCCATAGCCCGCCCCACTGACCCCCCATAGATCCACCCCCCCGTGCCCCATAGCCCGCCCCACTGACCCCCCATAGATCGACCCACACCTGCCCCATAGATTGACCCACACCCCCAATAGATCCAGCCCCCCCCACCCCATAGATCCACCCCCCACACCCCCCATAGCCCGCCCCACTGACCCCCATAGATCCACCCCCCACACACCCCATAGCCCGCCCCACTGACCCCCCATAGATCCACCCCCCACACACCCCATAGCCCGCCCCACTGACCCCCCATAGATCCACCCCCCCGTGCCCCATAGCCCGCCCCACTGACCCCCCATAGATCCACCCCCCCGTGCCCCATAGCCCGCCCCACTGACCCCCCATAGATCCACCCCCCCGTGCCCCATAGCCCGCCCCACTGACCCCCCATAGATCCACCCCCCCGTGCCCCATAGCCCGCCCCACTGACCCCCCATAGATCCACCCCCCCGTGCCCCATAGCCCTCCCCACTGACCCCCCATAGATCCACCCCCCCGTGCCCCATAGCCCGCCCCACTGACCCCCCATAGATCCACCCCCCCGTGCCCCATAGCCCGCCCCACTGACCCCCCATAGATCCACCCCCCCGTGCCCCATAGCCCGCCCCACTGACCCCCCATAGATCCACCCCCCCGTGCCCCATAGCCCTCCCCACTGACCCCCCATAGATCCACCCCCCCGTGCCCCATAGCCCGCCCCACTGACCCCCCATAGATCCACCCCCCCGTGCCCCATAGCCCGCCCCACTGACCCCCCATAGATCCACCCCCCGTGCCCCATAGCCCTCCCCACTGACCCCCCATAGATCCACCCCCCCGTGCCCCATAGCCCGCCCCACTGACCCCCCATAGATCCACCCCCCACACACCCCATAGCCCTCCCCACTGACCCCCCATAGATCCACCCCCCCGTGCCCCATAGCCCGCCCCACTGACCCCCCATAGATCCACCCCCCCGTGCCCCATAGCCCGCCCCACTGACCCCCCATAGATCCACCCCCCCGTGCCCCATAGCCCGCCCCACTGACCCCCCATAGATCCACCCCCCCGTGCCCCATAGCCCGCCCCACTGACCCCCCATAGATCCACCCCCCCGTGCCCCATAGCCCGCCCCACTGACCCCCCATAGATCCACCCCCCCGTGCCCCATAGCCCGCCCCACTGACCCCCCATAGATCCACCCCCCCGTGCCCCATAGCCCGCCCCACTGACCCCCCATAGATCCACCCCCCCGTGCCCCATAGCCCGCCCCACTGACCCCCCATAGATCCACCCCCCCGTGCCCCATAGCCCGCCCCACTGACCCCCCATAGATCCACCCCCCCGTGCCCCATAGCCCGCCCCACTGACCCCCCATAGATCCACCCCCCCGTGCCCCATAGCCCTCCCCACTGACCCCCCATAGATCCACCCCCCCGTGCCCCATAGCCCGCCCCACTGACCCCCCATAGATCCACCCCCCCGTGCCCCATAGCCCGCCCCACTGACCCCCCATAGATCCACCCCCCCGTGCCCCATAGCCCGCCCCACTGACCCCCCATAGATCCACCCCCCCGTGCCCCATAGCCCTCCCCACTGACCCCCCATAGATCCACCCCCCCGTGCCCCATAGCCCGCCCCACTGACCCCCCATAGATCCACCCCCCCGTGCCCCATAGCCCGCCCCACTGACCCCCCATAGATCCACCCCCCCGTGCCCCATAGCCCTCCCCACTGACCCCCCATAGATCCACCCCCCACACACCCCATAGCCCTCCCCACTGACCCCCCATAGATCCACCCCCCCGTGCCCCATAGCCCGCCCCACTGACCCCCCATAGATCCACCCCCCCGTGCCCCATAGCCCGCCCCACTGACCCCCCATAGATCCACCCCCCACACACCCCATAGCCCTCCCCACTGACCCCCCATAGATCCACCCCCCCGTGCCCCATAGCCCGCCCCACTGACCCCCCATAGATCCACCCCCCCGTGCCCCATAGCCCGCCCCACTGACCCCCCATAGATCCACCCCCCCGTGCCCCATAGCCCGCCCCACTGACCCCCCATAGATCCACCCCCCCGTGCCCCATAGCCCGCCCCACTGACCCCCCATAGATCCACCCCCCCGTGCCCCATAGCCCGCCCCACTGACCCCCCATAGATCCACCCCCCCGTGCCCCATAGCCCGCCCCACTGACCCCCCATAGATCCACCCCCCCGTGCCCCATAGCCCTCCCCACTGACCCCCCATAGATCCACCCCCCCGTGCCCCATAGCCCGCCCCACTGACCCCCCATAGATCCACCCCCCCGTGCCCCATAGCCCGCCCCACTGACCCCCCATAGATCCACCCCCCCGTGCCCCATAGCCCGCCCCACTGACCCCCCATAGATCCACCCCCCCGTGCCCCATAGCCCTCCCCACTGACCCCCCATAGATCCACCCCCCCGTGCCCCATAGCCCGCCCCACTGACCCCCCATAGATCCACCCCCCCGTGCCCCATAGCCCGCCCCACTGACCCCCCATAGATCCACCCCCCCGTGCCCCATAGCCCTCCCCACTGACCCCCCATAGATCCACCCCCCACACACCCCATAGCCCTCCCCACTGACCCCCCATAGATCCACCCCCCCGTGCCCCATAGCCCGCCCCACTGACCCCCCATAGATCCACCCCCCCGTGCCCCATAGCCCGCCCCACTGACCCCCCATAGATCCACCCCCCCGTGCCCCATAGCCCGCCCCACTGACCCCCCATAGATCCACCCCCCCGTGCCCCATAGCCCGCCCCACTGACCCCCCATAACCCCCCCCCCCCCCCGCTCTGCCCCCCAAGTCCAAAGGGGTCTACGAGAAGGTGGGGGAGGCGACGGAGACGGCGCTCACGTGCCTGGTGGAGAAGATGAACGTCTTCAACACCGACGTGCGCGGGCTCTCCAAGGTGGAGCGCGCCAACGCCTGCAACGCCGTGAGTGCCCCATAGCGACCCATAGCGACCCGTAGCGACCCATAGAGCCCCATAGTGCCCCATAGCAACCCATAGCGCCCCATAGTGCCCCATAGCGACCCATAGAGCCCCATGGCGACCCATAGCGACCCATAGTGCCCCATAGCGACCCATAGAGCCCCATAGTGCCCCATAGCGACCCATAGCGACCCATAGAGCCCCATAGAGCCCCATAGCGCCCCATAGCGACCCATAGAGCACTATGGGCTCCTATGGGGTCCTATGGGAGCACTATGGGAGCCCTATAGAACCCTATAGTGTCCTATGGGGTCCTATGGGGTCCGATGGGAGCCCTATAGAGCCCTGTGGGACCCCCTACCCCATTCCCCCCATTACCCCATTGCCCCATTACCCCCATTCACCCCCATTGCCCCCATTGCCCCCCATTACCCCATTGACCACCATTGCCCCCTTGCCCCCCATTGCCCCCATTCCCCCATTACCCCATTGCCCCCATTACCCCCATTCACCCCCATTACCCCATTGCCCCTCATTCCCCCATTGCCCCATTCCCCCCCATTGCCCCATAGCCCCCCATTCCCCCATTACCCCCCATTACCCCATTGCCCCCCATTACCCCATTGCCCCTCATTGCCCCATTGCCCCCCATTACCCCATTGCCCCCCATTGCCCCATTGCCCCCCATTGCCCCATTACCCCCATTACCCCATTACCCCCATTGCCCCCATTACCCCATTCCCCCATTACCCCTGTTGCCCCATTGCCCCCATTACCCCATTACCCCCATTGACCCCCATTACCCCATTGCCCCCCATTGCCCCATTGCCCCATTGCCCCATTGCCCCCCATTGCCCCCCTGCCCCATTGCCCCCCATTCCCCCATTACCCCCCATTACCCCATTGATGCCCATTCCCCCCATTCCCCCCATTACCCCATTGACCCCCATTGCCCCATTGCCCCCCATTACCCCCATTGATGCCCCATTGCCCCCCATTGCCCCATTGCCCCATTGCCCCCATTGCCCCCCATTACCCCCATTCCCCCCATTGCCCCATTGCCCCATTGCCCCCATTGCCCCATTGCTGCCCCATTGCCCCCCATTGCCCCCGCCCCAGGTCATCAAGCAGCTCATGAAGAAGGAGTTCACGCTGGAGTTCTCCCGCGACCGCAAGTCCATGTCCGTGTTCTGCTCCCCCGCCAAGGCCTCGCGCGCCGCCGTCGGCAACAAGATGTTCGTCAAGGTGGGCCCCATAGGGACCATAGGGACCATAGGGACCCATAGAGACCCATAGAGACCCATAGAGACCCATAGGGACCCATAGAGACCCATAGGGACCCATAGAGACCCATAGAGACCCATAGGGACCCATAGGGACCCATAGGGACCCATAGGGACCATAGGGACCCATAGAGACCCATAGGGACCATAGGGACACATAGGGACCATACGGACCCATAGGGACCCATAGGGACCATAGGGACCATAGGGACCCATAGAGACCCATAGAGACCCATAGGGACCCATAGGGACCATAGGGACCCATAGGGACCCATAGGGACCATAGGGACCCATAGGGACCCATAGGGACCATAGGGACCCATAGGGACCCATAGGGACACATAGGGACCCATAGGGACACATAGGGACCCATAGGGACCCATAGGGACACATAGAGACCCATAGGGACCCACAGGGACCCATAGAGACCCATAGGGACCCATAGGGACCATAGGGACACATAGAGACCCATAGAGACCCATAAGGCACACAGAGACCCATAGAGACCCATAGACACCAACAGGGACCATAGAGACCCATAGAGCCCATAGGACATCACAGAGCCCATAGAGCCCCATAGAGCATCATAGAGACCATAGAACCCATAGAGCCCATAGGGACCCATAGAGACCATCATGACCATAGAGACCCATAGAGCCCATAGAGCCCATAGAGCATCATAGACCCATAGAGCCCATAGGGCACATAGAGCCCATAGAACCCATAGAGCCCATAGGGCATCATAGAGCCCATACACCCCATATACCCCATGCCCCACACCCCATATACCCCATATATCCCATACCCCATACCCCATATCCCCCATATACCCCATGCCCGATATCCCATACACCCCACCCCCCACACCCCACACCCCACACCCCATATCCCCCACACCCCCCACACACCCCACACCCCACACCCCACACACCCCATACCTCACACCCCACCCCACACCCCCCACACCCCACACCCCATATACCCCATATACCCCACACACCCCACACCCCACACCCCCCATACCTCACACCCCACACCCCACACCCCCCACACCCCATATACCCCATATCCCCCATATACCCTACCCCCCACACCCCACACCCCATATCCCCCACACCCGACACCCCACACCCCATATCCCCCATATACCCCACACCCCATACCCCATACACCCCATGCCCCACACCCCATATACCCCATATACCCCACACCCCACACCCCACACACCCTACACCCCACACCCCCCACCCCCCACACCCCACACCCCACCCCCCACCCCACCCCCCACACCCCCACCCCCCACCCCCCATAACCACCCTCTCCTCCCCACCCCCAGGGCGCCCCCGAGGGCGTCATCGAGCGCTGCAGCTACGTCCGCGTGGGCACGGCGCGGGTGCCGCTGACGCCGCCCGCCAGGGAGCGCATCCTGGGCCTCATCAAGGAGTGGGGCACGGGCAGGGACACCCTGCGCTGCCTGGCGCTGGCCACGCGCGACGCCCCCCCGAAGAAGGACGAGATGGCCCTGGAGGACAGCGCCCGCTTCGTCGACTACGAGGTACTGGGGGGGGACGGGGACCCATAGGGATCTATGGGGCTGGGGGGGTTCTGTGGGTCATAGACACCCATAGGGAGCGTAGACACCCATAGAGACCATTGACACCCATGTAGACCATAGACACCCATATGTTGATGGGGTTGGGTCTTCGATGACGGTTGAGGTCATCTCAATGGGGTCTTGGTGTTGTATGGGCCATAGACACCCATAGAGACCGTAGACACCCATAGAGACCATGGACACCCATAGAGACCGTAGACACCCATAGAGACCATGGACACCCATAACTTGATGGGGTTGGGTCTTCCATGGTGGTTGAGGTCATCTCAATGGGGTCTTGGTGCCATAGAGACCGTAGACACCCATAGACACCATAGACACCCATAGAGACCATAGACACCCATATCTTGATGGGGTTGGGTCTTCCATGGTGGTTGAGGTCATCTCAATGGGGTCTTGGTGCTGGAGGACAGCGCCCGCTTCGTCGACTACGAGGTACTGGGGGGGGGGGGGGGACGGGGACCCATAGGGATCTATGGGGCTGGGGGGGTTCTGTGGGTCACAAACGTCCATAGAGACCATTGACACCCATAGAGACCATAGACACCTATAGGGAGCATAGACATCCATAGGGAGCGTAGACACCCATATCTTGATGGGGTTGGGTCTTCCATGGTGGTTGAGGTCATCTCAATGGGGTCTTGGTGTTGTATGGGCCATAGACACGCATAGAGACCATAGACACCCATAGAGACCATAGACACCCATAGAGACCATAGACACCCATGTAGACCATAGACACCCATGTAGACCATAGACACCCATAGAGACCATAGACACCCATGTAGACCATAGACACCCGTATCTTGATGGGGTTGGGTCTTCCATGGTGGTTGAGGTCATCTCAATGGGGTCTTGGCCCTGGAGGACAGTGCCCGCTTCGTCGACTACGAGGTACTGGGGGGGGGGGGACGGGGACCCATAGGGATCTATGGGGCTGGGGGGGTTCTGTGGGTCACAGACACCCATAGAGACCATGGACACCCATAGAGACCATGGACACCTATAGGGAGCATAGACACCCATAGGGAGCGTAGACACCCATAGAGACCATGGACACCCATATCTTGATGGGGTTGGGTCTTCCATGGTGGTTGAGGTCATCTCAATGGGGTCTTGGTGTTGTATGGGCCATAGACACCCATAGAGACCATAGACACCCATAGAGACCATAGACACCCATGTAGACCATAGACACCCATAAGTTGATGGGGTTGGGTCTTCGATGATGGTTGAGGTCATCTCAACGGGGTCTTGGTGCCATAGAGACCGTAGACACCCATAGAGACCATTGACACCCATAGAGACCATAGACACCCATGTAGACCATAGACACCCATAAGTTGATGGGGTTGGGTCTTCAATGATGGTTGAGGTCATCTCAATGGGGTCTTGGTGTTGTATGGGCCATAGACACCCATAGAGACCATAGACACCCATGTAGACCATAGACACCCATATCTTGATGGGGTTGGGTCTTCGATGACGGTTGAGGTCATCTCAATGGGGTCTTGGTGCCATAGAGACCGTAGACACCCATAGAGACCATTGACACCCATAGGGAGCAACGTAGCCCATAGAACCCCATACATTGATGGTCTTTGGGTCTTCAATGATGGTTGATGTCATCTCAATGGGGTTCTTGGTCCCATATAGCCCATAGAACCCCATATATTGATGGCCTTTGGGTCTTCGATGGGGTTGAAGACCCCTTTATGGTGTCCTTCCACCCCTATGGACCCTATGGACCCTATAGTGTCCCCCCCCCATCCCAACCTCTGCCCACGCCCCCAGGTGGACCTGACCTTCGTGGGCTGCGTGGGGATGCTGGACCCACCGCGCAAGGAAGTGCTGGGCTCCATCCACCTGTGCCGCGACGCCGGCATCCGCGTCATCATGATCACGGGCGACAACAAAGGCACGGCCATCGCCATCTGCCGCCGCATCGGCATCTTCGGCGAGGACGAGGACGTCACCGGCAAGGCCTACACGGGCCGCGAGTTCGACGACCTGCCCCCGGCCGAGCAGCGCGAAGCCTGCCGCCGCGCCTGCTGCTTCGCCCGCGTCGAGCCCACGCACAAGTCCAAGATCGTGGAGTTCCTGCAGTCCTTCGACGAGATCACGGCTATGGTGAGGTTGGGGGGGGGGGAGGTTATGGGGTTGGGGGGGGTTGGAGGGGGGTTGGGGGGCAGGGGGAGGGTTGGCGATTGTGGTAGAGCTGTTGCGTTGCATGGCAAAGGTGTCGCTGTCCATGGTAGAGCCGTTGCGTTGCATGGCAGAGGTGTCGCTGTCCATGGTAGAGCCGTTGCATGGCAGAGGTGTCGCTGTCCATGGTAGAGCCATTGCGTTGCGTGGCAGAGGTGTCGCTGTCCATGGTAGAGCCGTTGCATGGCAGAGGTGTCGCTGTCCATGGTAGAGCCGTTGCGTTGCATGGCAGAGGTGTCGCTGTCCATGGTAGAGCCGTTGCATGGCAGAGGTGTCGCTGTCTATGGTAGAGCCGTTGCGTTGCATGGCAGAGGTGTCGCTGTCCATGGTAGAGCCGTTGCATGGCAGAGGTGTCGCTGTCCATGGTAGAGCCGTTGCGTTGCATGGCAGAGGTGTCGCTGTCCATGGTAGAACCATTGCGTTGCATGGCAGAGGTGTCGCTGTCCATGGTAGAGCCATTGCAATGCATGGCAGAGGTGTCGCTGTCCATGGTAGAGCCGTTGCGTTGCATGGCAGAGGTGTCGCTGTCCATGGTAGAGCCATTGCGTTGCATGGCAGAGGTGTCGCTGTCCATGGTAGAGCCATTGCAATGCATGGCAGAGGTGTCGCTGTCCATGGTAGAACCATTGCGTTGCATGGCAGAGGTGTCGCTGTCCATGGTAGAGCCGTTGCGTTGCATGGCAGAGGTGTCGCTGTCCATGGTAGAGCCGTTGCGTTGCATGGCAGAGGTGTCGCTGCCCATGGTAGAGCCGTTGCATGGCAGAGGTGTCGCTGTCCATGGTAGAGCCGTTGCGTTGCATGGCAGAGGTGTCGCTGTCCATGGTAGAACCATTGTGTTGCATGGCAGAGGTGTCGCTGTCCATGGTAGAACCGTTGCGTTGCGTGGCAGAGGTGTCGCTGTCCATGGTAGAGCCGTTGCGTTGCATGGCAGAGGTGTCGCTGTCCATGGTAGAGCCGTTGCGTTGCATGGCAGAGGTGTCGCTGTCCATGGTAGAGCCGTTGCGTTGCATGGCAGAGGTGTCGCTGTCCATGGTAGAGCCGTTGCGTTGCATGGCAGAGGTGTCGCTGCCCATGGTAGAGCCGTTGCGTTGCGTGGCAGAGGTGTCGCTGTCCATGGTAGAGCCGTTGCGTTGCATGGCAGAGGTGTCGCTGTCCATGGTAGAACCATTGCGTTGCATGGCAGAGGTGTCGCTGTCCATGGTAGAACCATTGCGTTGCATGGCAGAGGTGTCGCTGTCCATGGTAGAGCCATTGCGTTGCGTGGCAGAGCCATTGGATTGCATGGGGGAGCCATGGGTATCCATTGTAGACCCATCACTATCCATGGGGGACCCATCACTATCCATGGTAGACCCATTGCAATCCATGGTAGACCCATTGCAATCCATGGGGGACCCATTGCAATCCATGGGGGACCCATTGCAATCCATGGTAGACCCATTGCAATCCATGGGGGACCCATTGCAATCCATGGTAGACCCATTGCAATCCATGGGGGACCCATTGCAATCCATGGGGGACCCATTGCAATCCATGGTAGACCCATTGCAATCCATGGGGGACCCATTGCAATCCATGGTAGACCCATTGCAATCCATGGGGGACCCATTGCATTCCATGGTAGACCCATTGCATTCCATGGTAGACCCATTGCATTCCATGGGGGACCCATTGCAATCCATGGGGGACCCATTGCAATCCATGGGGGACCCATTGCATTCCATGGGGGACCCATCTCCAGCCATCCTCCCCATTCCATCCCCCCCATCCCCCCCATTCCATCCCCATCCCCCCCTCCCCCCACCCCCCATCCCCCACCCCCCCTCACTTACTCTGCAAACATCACATTTAATGCCCATCCCCCCCATCTCCCCCCACCCCCCACCGCCCCACCCCCACCCCACCCCCCATCCCCCCCCATTCCTTCCCCCCCACCCCCCATACCCCTCCATTCCATCCCCATCCCCCACCCCCCCACTTGTTCTGCAAACACCACATTTAAACCCCCTCCCCCACCCCCACCCCCACCCCTACCCCACCCCTCATCCCCCCCATTCCTTCCCCCCATCCCATCCCATCCCCCCCACCTCACTTCCTCTGCAAACACCACATTTAACCCCCATCCCCCCCATCTCCCCCCACCCCCCCCACCATTATCACCCCCATCCCCCCTATTCCACCCCCACCCCCCCATCCCCCCCCCTCACTTGCTCTGCAAACACCATATTTAACCCCCATCCCCCCGTCTCCCCCCCTCCCCCCACCCCCTCATCCCCCCCATTCCTTCCCCCCATCCCCCCATTCCATCCCCCCCCACCCCCTCACTTGCTCTGCAAACACCACATTTAACCCCCCTCCCCCCATCTCCCCTCCCCCTCCCCCCCTATCTCCCCCCATTCCTTCCCCCCATCCCCCCCATTCCATCCCCCCCCTCTCCCCACCCCCATCCCCCACCCCCCCCTCGCTTGCTCTGCAAACACCACATTTAACCCCCATCCCCCCATCTCCCCCCCTCCCCCCACCCCCCCATCCCCCCCATTCCTTCCCCCCCATCCCCCCCATTCCATCCCCATCCCCCCCATTCCATCCCCACCCCCCCCACCCCCCCCTTCCTCTGCAAACACCACATTAAACCCCCCTCCCCCCCCCTCCCCCCTCCGCCCCTCCCCCCCTCCCCCCCCATTCCATCCCCATCCCCACCCCCACCCCCCCCTTCCTCTCCAAACACCACATTTAACCCCCCTCCCCCCCTCCCCTCCCCCTCCCCCCTCCCCCTCCCCCCTCCCCCTCCCCCCTGCCCCCCCATTCCCACCCATTATCACCCCCATCCCCCCCATCCATCCCACCCCCCCTCCTCTGCAAACACCACATTAAACCCCCCTCCCCCATCTCCCCCCCCTCCCCCCCATTCCCCCCCATCCTCCCCATCCCCCCCATTCCATCCCCCCTCCCCCCCCCTTCCTCTGCAAACACCACATTAAACCCCCCTCCCCCCCTCCCCTCCCCCTTCCCCCCCTCCCCCCACCCCCTCCCCCCCCCTCCCCCCACCCCCCATCCCCCCCATTCCATCCCCACCCCCCCCTTCCTCTGCAAACACCACATTTAACCCCCCTCCCCCATCTCCCCCCCTCCCCTCCTCCCCCCATCCCCCCCTCCCCCCCATTCCCACCCCCATCCCCCCCCATCCCCCCCATCCCCCCTCCCCCACCTCACTTCCTCTGCAAACACCACATTTAACCCCCCTCCCCCATCTCCCCCCCATTCCCCCCCATCCTCCCCATCCCCCCCATTCCATCCCCACCCCCCCCTCACTTCCTCTCCAAACACCACATTAAACCCCCCTCCCCCCCTCCCCTCCCCCATCCCCCCCTCCCCCTCCCCCACCCCCCCCTCCCCCCCCCATCCCCCCCCCCCAGACCGGCGACGGCGTCAACGACGCGCCGGCCCTCAAGAAAGCCGAGATCGGCATCGCCATGGGCTCGGGCACGGCCGTGGCCAAGACGGCCTCGGAGATGGTGCTGGCCGACGACAACTTCTCCACCATCGTGGCCGCCGTCGAGGAGGGCCGCGCCATCTACAACAACATGAAGCAGTTCATCCGCTACCTCATCTCCTCCAACGTGGGCGAGGTCGTCTGGTGAGCCCCGACCCACACACGTGCGCCCAAACATCAGCCCCCCCCAACCGACACGCTGCTATGGGGCTTCTATGGGGCGCTTAGGGAACTCTGTGGGGGCCTATGGATCTCTATGGGGAGCCTGTGGACTTCTATGGGGAGCCTGTGGACTTCTATGGGGGCCTATGGATCTCTATGGGGAGCCTGTGGATCTCTATGGGTTCCTATGGACCTCTATGGGGCGCTTGGGGAACACGTATGGGGCGCCTATGGACCTCTATGGGGAGCATATGGACTTCTATGGGGGCCTATGGATCTCTATGGGGAGCCTGTGGATCTCTATGGGGAGCCTGTGGACTTCTATGGGGGTCTATGGATCTCTATGGGGGCCTATGGATCTCTATGGGGCCTATGGACTTCTATGGGGCGCCTAGGGAACTCTGTGGGGGCCTATGGATCTCTATGGGGCGCTTGGGGAACACGTATGGGGGCCTAAGGACTTCTATGGGGAGCATATGGACTTCTATGGGTTCCTATGGATCTCTATGGGGAGCCTGTGGATCTCTATGGGGAGCCTGTGGACTTCTGTGGGGGTCTATGTATCTCTATGGGGCGCCTAGGGAACTCTATGGGAGCCTATGGATCTCTATGGGGAGCCTGTGGACTTCTATGGGGGCCTATGGACCTCTATGGGGCGCTTGTGGGGCGCTTGGGGAACTCGTATGGGGCGCCTAAGGACCTATATGGGGAGCATATGGACTTCTATGGGTTCCTATGGAACACTATAGGGGGCCTATGGACCTCAATGGGGAGCCTGTGGAACACTTATGGGTGCCTATGGGCCTCTATGGGGACCTATAGACACCTATGGGGAGCCTATGGAACCCGTATGGGGGTCTATGGACCTCTATTGGTTCCTATAGACCTCTACGGGGACCCTATGGAACCCATATGGGTGCCTATGGACACCTATGGGTGACTTTAGACCCCTATGGGTGCCTATAGACACCTATGGGTGCCTATAGACCCATATGGGTGCCCATGGACACCTATGGGTGCCTATAGACCCTTTTGGGTGCCTGTAGACCCCTATGGGCGCCTATAGACCCCTGTAGAACTCTACAGACCACTATGGACCAATAGCGACCTCTATAGACCAATAGAGACCTGGACCTCTATAGACCCCTATGGGCACCTATAGACCCCTATGGGCGCCTATAGACCCCTATAGACTGCTATGGGTGCCTATAGACCCCTATAGACTGCTATGGGTGCCTATAGACCCCTATGGGTGCCTATAGACCCCTATAGACTGCTATGGGTGCCTATAGACCCCTATGGGCGCCTATAGACCCCTGTAGAACTCTACAGACCACTATGGACCAATAGCGACCTCTATAGACCAATAGAGACCTGGACCTCTATAGACCCCTATGGGCACCTATAGACCCCTATGGGCGCCTATAGACCCCTAGAGACTGCTATGGGTGCCTATAGACCCCTATAGACTGCTATGGGTGCCTATAGACCCCTATGGGTGCCTATAGACCCCTATAGACTGCTATGGGTGCCTATAGACCCCTATGGGCGCCTATAGACCCCTGTAGAACTCTACAGACCACTATGGACCAATAGCGACCTCTATAGACCAATAGAGACCTAGGCCTCTATAGACCCCTATGGGCACCATTGAACCCCATCGAACCCCACTGAACCCCATCGAACCCCACTGAACCCCATTGAACCCCATTGAACCCCATCGAACCCCACTGAACCCCACTGAACCCCATTGAACCCCACCATACCCCATCAAACCCCATTGAACCCCATTGAACCCCATCGAACCCCATCGAACCCCATTGAACCCCTTCATATCCCATTGAACCCCACTGAACCCCATCGACCCCCATTGACCCCCCCCACCCCATCGACCCCCATCGACCCCCATTGACCCCCATTGACCCCCATCAACCCCCCCCACCCCCTCGACCCCCATTGACCCCCATCGACCCCCATTGACCCCCATTGACCCCCATCGACCCCCATCGACCCCCATTGACCCCCCCCCACCCCATTGACCCCCATTGACCCCCATTGACCCCCATTGACCCCCCCCACCCCATCGACCCCCATTGACCCCCATTGACCCCCCCCACCCCATCGACCCCCATCGACCCCCATTGACCCCCATTGACCCCCATTGACCCCCATTGACCCCCCCCACCCCATCGACCCCCATCGACCCCCATTGACCCCCATTGACCCCCATTGACCCCCCCCACCCCATCGACTCCCATTGACCCCCATTGACCCCCCCACCCCATCGACCCCCATTGACCCCCCCCACCCCATCGACCCCCATTGACCCCCATTGACCCCCCCCCACCCCATCGACCCCCATCGACCCCCATCGACCCCCATCGACCCCATCGACCCCCCCCACCCCATCGACCCCCATCGACCCCCATCGACCCCCATTGACCCCCATCGACCCCCATTGACCCCCCCCACCCCATTGACCCCCATTGACCCCCATTGACCCCCATTGACCCCCCCCCACCCCATCGACCCCCATCGACCCCCATCGACCCCCATTGACCCCCATCGACCCCCATCGACCCCCATTGACCCCCATCGACCCCCCCCCCCCAGCATCTTCCTGACGGCGGCGCTGGGCCTGCCCGAGGCGCTGATCCCGGTGCAGCTGCTCTGGGTGAACCTGGTGACGGACGGGCTCCCGGCCACGGCCTTGGGCTTCAACCCCCCCGACCTGGACATCATGGACAAGCCCCCCCGCAGCCCCAAGGAGCCCCTCATCAGCGGTTGGCTCTTCTTCCGCTACCTGGCCATCGGCGGTGAGCGGCGGCGGCGATGGGGCGCGGTGGTGGCAATGGGGCGCGGTGGTGGCAATGGGGCGCGGTGGTGGCAATGGGGCGCGGTGGTGGTGGTGGTGGTGGGGGGGGGGATGGACACATGGACATGGACAGGGGTTGGGGGGGGGTTATGGGCATTTGGAGGTCCATGGGGGGGGAGAGCGTTGGAGGTGCCCATTGGAGACGTTCATTGGAGGTGCCCATTGGAGAGCAGCATAGATGGCCAATGGAGGTGCCCATTAGAGAGCAATGGAGATGGCCATTGGAGGTGCCCATTGGAGGTGCCCATTGGAGACCATCATAGATGGCCATTGGAGGTGCCCATTGGAGAGCATTGGAGGTGCCCATTGTAGACCATCATAGATGTCCATTGGAGGTGCCCATTGGAGAGCAGCATAGATGGCCATTGGAGGTGCCCATTGGAGAGCATCATAGATGGCCATTGGAGGTGCCCATTGGAGAGCATCATAGATGGCCAATGGAGGTGCCCATTGGAGAGCATCATAGATGGCCATTGGAGGTGCCCATTGGAGAGCATCATAGATGTCCATTGGAGATGCCCATTGTAGAGGTGCCCATCACGATCCCTTGTAGACCCCAATGGTGCCTCCTCATTGACCCCCATGGTGCCTCCTCCATTGACCCCCATGGTGCCTCCTCCATTGACCCCAATGGTGCCTCCTCCATTGACCCCCATGGTGCCTCCTCCATTGACCCCCATGGTGCCTCCTCATTGACCCCCATGGTGCCTCCTCCATTGACCCCCATGGTGCCTCCTCCATTGACCCCCATGGTGCCTCCTCATTGACCCCCACGGTGCCTCCTCCATTGACCCCCATGGTGCCTCCTCATTGACCCCCATGGTGCCTCCTCCATTGACCCCCATGGTGCCTCCTCTCCCCATAGGCTACGTCGGTGCCGCCACGGTCGGCGCGGCCGCATGGTGGTTCCTCTTTGCCGAAGACGGCCCCAAAGTCAGCTACCACCAACTGGTGAGTGCCGGAGCCCCATGGGGCCCCATTGACCATGGGCTGCCCAATGGGGCCCCACTGATCATGGCTTGACCAATGGGGCCCCACTGATCATGGGCTGCCCAATGGGGCCCCACTGATCATGGCTTGACCAATGGGGCCCATTGACCATGGGTCACCCAATGGGTCCCTATTGACCATGTGTTACCCAACGGGGCCCCATTGACCATTGGTCAACCAATGGGTCCCCATTGACCATTGGTCAACCAATGGGGCCCCATTGACCATGGGTCAACCAATGGGTCCCTATTGACCCTGTGTCACCCAACGGGGCTCCATTGACCATTGGTCAACCAATGGGTCCCCATTGACCATGTGTCACCCAATGGGTCCCTATTGACCATGTGTTACCCAACGGGGCCCCATTGACCATTGGTCAACCAATGGGGCCCCATTGACCATTGGTCAACCAATGGGTCCCCATTGACCATTGGTCAACCAATGGGGCCCCATTGACCATGGGTCACCCAACGGGGCCCCATTGACCATGGGTCAACCAATGGGTCCCCATTGACCATGGGTCAACCAATGGGGCCCCATTGACCATTGGTCGCCCAACGGGGCCCCATTGACCATGGGTCAACCAATGGGGCCCCATTGACCATTGGTTGCCCAACGGGGCCCCATTGACCATTGGTCAACCAATGGGTCCCCATTGACCATGGGTCAACCAATGGGTCCCCATTGACGATGTGTCACCCAACGGGGCCCCATTGACCATGTGTCAACCAATGGGTCCCCATTGACCATGGGTCAACCAATGGGGCCCCATTGACCATGTCTTACCCAACGGGGCCCCATTGACCATTGGTCAACCAATGGGGCCCCATTGACCATTGGTCAACCAATGGGGCCCCATTGACCATGGGTCACCCAATGGGTCCCCATTGACCATTGGTCAATCAATGGGTCCCCATTGACGATGTGTCACCCAACGGGGCCCCATTGACCATGGGTCAACCAATGGGTCCCCATTGACCCTGTGTTACCCAACGGGGCCCCATTGACCATTGGTCACCCAATGGGTCCCCATCGACCATGGGTCACCCAATGGGTCCCCATTGACCATGTCTTACCCAACGGAGCCCCATTGACCATGGGGTTGCCCACCCTATGGTGACCCCATTGCTGTGTCGTCCCCCCCCCCACATCCCAGACCCACTTCATGCAATGTGGGGAGCACAACGTGGACTTCGAGGGCTTGGATTGCGAGATCTTCGAGTCGCCCTTGCCCATGACCATGGCCTTGTCCGTGCTGGTCACCATTGAGATGTGCAACGCCCTCAACAGGTACCCGGGGGGCGCAGGGGGACGCCCTATGGGGCCGGGGGGGCTTTATATGGGGCCGGGGGGTCTTTATATGGGGCGATGGGGGCTTTATATGGGGCGATGGGGGCTTTATATGGGTGAATTGGGTCCTTAAATGGGCCCAAGGGGACCTTAAATGGGGCGATGGGGGCTTTATATGGGGCGATGGGGTCTTTATATGGGTCAATGGGGTCTTTATATGGGGCAATGGGGTCTTTATATGGGGCGATGGGGGCTTTATATGGGGCGATGGGGGCTTTATATGGGGCAATGGGGTCTTTATATGGGGTGATGGGGTCTTTATATGAGGCAATGGGGTCTTTATATGGGGCGATGGGGGCTTTAAATGGGGCAATGGGGTCTTTAAATGGGGCAATGGGGTCTTTATATGGGGAAATGGGGTCTTTAAATGGGGCAATGGGGGCTTTATATGGGGCAATGGGGGCTTTATATGGGGCGATGGGGGCTTTATATGGGGCAATGGGGTCTTTATATGGGGCGATGGGGTCTTTATATGGGGCGATGGGGTCTTTATATGGGGCGATGGGGTCTTTATATGGGGCGATGGGGTCTTTATATGGGTGAATTGGGTCCTTAAATGGGGCCAAGGGGACCTTAAATGGGGCAATGGGGTCTTTATATGGGGCCATGGGGACCTCCAATGGGTCCCTGGGGTCAATCAATGGGTCCATGGGGTCCACCAATGGGTCCATGGGGCCAATCAATGGGTCCCTGTGGTCCATCAATGGGTCAATGGGGTCCACCAATGGGTCCATGGGGTCCATCAGTGGGTCAATGGGGTCAATCAATGGGTCCCTGGGGTCCATCAGTGGGTCCTTGGGGCCAATCAATGGGTCCCTGGGGCCAATCAATGGGTCAATGGGGTCCACCAATGGGTCCATGGGGTCAATCAATGGGTCCCTGTGGTCCATCAATGGGTCCATGGGGTCCACCAATGGGTCCATGGGGCCAATCAATGGGTCCATGGGGTCCATCAGTGGGTCAATGGGGTCCATCAATGGGTCCATGGGGCCAATCAATGGGTCCATGGGGTCCATCAGTGGGTCAATGGGGTCCACCAATGGGTCCATGGGGTCAATCAATGGGTCCCTGTGGTCCATCAATGGGTCAATGGGGTCCATCAATGGGTCCCTGGGGCCAATCAATGGGTCCATGTGTTCCATCAATGGGTCCCTGGGGCCGTCCCCCCCCCCCCCCCGCCCCGTCCTGCCCCACATCCTCACCTCTGGCCCCATTGCAGCCTCTCTGAGAACCAATCGCTGGCCCGGATGCCGCCGTGGGTCAACATCTGGCTCCTGGGCTCCATCTGCCTCTCCATGTCCCTGCACTTCGTCATCCTCTACATCGACCCATTGCCCGTAAGGGGATGTGTGGGGCTGGGTGGTTGGGGGGGGGGACGGGGACACACAATGGGGGGGGGGGGGGGGGCATTGGGTGGTGCCCATTGGTCGATGGCCTTTGGGTTGATGGCCATTGGGTGATGGCCATTGGGTCGATGGCCATTGGGTCGATGGCCAA
>NW_027069345.1:0-42552 GCF_037157495.1 Lathamus discolor | reverse complement strand
TTCTCTATAGTGTCTCTATAGGGTCTCTATAGGGTCTCTAGGGTCTCTATAGGGTCTCTATAGGGTCCCTAGGGTCTCTATAGGGTCTCTAGGGTCTCTCTAGGGTCTCTATAGGGTCTCTAGGGTCTCTATAGGGTCTCTATAGGGTCCCTAGGGTCTCTATAGGGTCTCTATAGGGTCCCTAGGGTCTCTATAGGGTCTCTATAGGGTTCCTAGGGTCTCTATAGGGTCCCTAGGGATTCTATAGGGTTCTTAGGGTCTCTATAGGGTCTCTATAGGGTCTCTAGTGTCTCTATAGGGTCTCTATAGGGTCCCTCGGGTCTCTATAGGGTCTCTATAGGGTTCCTAGGGTCTCTATAGGATCCCTAGGTTCTCTATAGTGTTTCTAAGGTCTCTCTAGGGTCTCTATAGGGTCTCTAGTGTCTCTATAGTGTCTCTATAGGGTCCCTAGGGTCTCTATAGGGTCTCTATAGTGTTCCTAGGGTCTCTATAGGGTTCCTAGGGTCTCTATAGGGTCTCTATAGGGTCTCTGTAGGGTCTCTAGGGTCTCTATAGGGTCTCTATAGGATCCCTAGGGTCTCTATAGGGTCTCTATAGGGTTCCTAGTGTCTCTATATGTTCCCTAGGGTCTCTATAGGGTCTCTAGGGTCTCTATAGGGTCTCTGTAGGGTCTCTAGTGTCTCTATAGGGTCTCTATAGGGTCCCTAGGGTCTCTATAGGGTCTCTATAGGGTTCCTAGGGTCTCTCTAGGGTCTCTCTAGGATCTCTAGGGTCTCTCTAGGGTCTCTATAGGGTCTCTAGGGTCTCTATAGGGTCTCTATAGGGTCTCTAGGGTCTCTATACTGTCTCTATAGGGTTCCTAGGGTCTCTATATGGTCTCTATAGGGTGTCTAGTGTCTCTATAGGGTCTCTATAGGGTCCCTAGTGTCTCTATAGGGTCTCTATAGGGTCTCTATAGGGTCCCTATGGTCTCTATAGGGTCTCTAGGGTCTCTATAGGGTCTCTATAGGGTCTCTAGGGTCTCTATACGGTCTCTATAGGGTTCTTAGGGTCTCTATAGGGTCTCTATAGGGTCTCTAGTGTCTCTATAGGGTCTCTATAGGGTCCCTCGGGTCTCTATAGGGTCTCTATAGGGTTCCTAGGGTCTCTATAGGGTCCCTAGGTTCTCTATAGTGTTTCTAAGGTCTCTCTAGGGTCTCTATAGGGTCTCTAGGGTCTCTATAGGGTCTCTATAGGGTCTCTAGGGTCTCTATACGGTCTCTATAGGTTTCCTAGGGTCTCTATAGGGTATCTATAGGGTCTCTAGTGTCTCTATAGGGTCTCTATAGGGTCCCTAGGGTATCTATATGGTCTCTATAGGGTCTCTATAGGGTTCCTAGGGTCTCTATAGGGTCCCTAAGGTCTCTATAGGGTCTCTAGGGTCTCTATAGGGTCTCTATAGGGTTCCTATGGTCTCTATAGTTTCCCTAGGGTCTCTATAGGGTCTCTAGGGCCTCTATAGGTTCTCTATAGGGCCTCTAGTGTCTCTATAGGGTCTCTATAGGGTCCCTAGGGTCTCTATAGGGTCTCTATAGGGTCCCTAGGGTCTCTATAGGGTCTCTAGGGTCTCTCTAGGGTCTCTCTAGGGTCTCTAGGGTCTCTCTAGGGTCTCTATAGGGTCTCTAGGGTCTCTCTAGGGTCTCTATAGGGTCTCTAGGGTCTCTATACGGTCTCTATAGGGTTCCTAGGGTCTCTATACGGTCTCTATAGGGTCTCTAGGGCCTCTATAGGGTCTCTATAGGGTCCCTAGGGTCTCTATAGGGTCTCTATAGGGTTCCTAGAGTCTCTATCGGGTCCCTAGGGTCTCTATAGGGTCTCTAGGGTCTCTCTAGGGTCTCTATAGGGTCTCTAGGGTCTCTCTAGGATCTCTATAGGGTCTCTAGGGTCTCTATAGGGTCTCTATAGGGTCTCTAGTGTCTCTATAGGGTCTCTATAGGGTCTCTAGGGTCTCTATAGGGTCTCTATAGGGTTCCTAGGGTCTCTATAAAGTCCCTAGGGTCTCTATAGGGTCTCTAGGGTCTCTCTAGGGTCTCTATAGGGTCTCTAGGGTCTCTCTAGGGTCTCTATAGGGTCTCTTGGGTCTCTATAGGGTCTCTATAGGGTCCCTAGGGTCTCTATAGGGTCTCTATAGGGTTCCTAGGGTCTCTATAGGGTTCCTAGGGTCTCTATAGGGTCTCTATAGGGTCTCTATAGGGTCTCTAGGGTCTCTATAGGGTCTCTATAGGATCCCTAGGGTCTCTATAGGGTCTCTATAGGGTTCCTAGTGTCTCTATAGGTTCCCTAGGGTCTCTATAGGGTCTCTAGGGTCTCTATAGGGTCTCTATAGGGTCTCTAGTGTCTCTATAGGGTCTCTATAGGGTCCCTAGGGTCT
Organism: Lathamus discolor; assembly: GCF_037157495.1. Lineage (NCBI taxonomy): Eukaryota > Metazoa > Chordata > Aves > Psittaciformes > Psittacidae > Lathamus > Lathamus discolor. Next base: position 40,142 of record NW_027069345.1, on the reverse strand, counting down.
CTATAGGGTCTCTATAGGGTTCCTAGGGTCTCTATAGGGTCTCTAGGGTCTCTCTAGGGTCTCTCTAGGGTCTCTAGGGGTCTCTCTAGGGTCTCTATAGGGTCTCTAGGGTCTCTATAGGGTCTCTATAGGGTCTCTAGGGTCTCTATACGGTCTCTATAGGGTTCCTAGGGTCTCTATATGGTCTCTATAGGGTGTCTAGTGTCTCTATAGGGTCTCTATAGGGTCCCTAGGGTCTCTATAGGGTCTCTATAGGGTCTCTATAGGGTCTCTAGGGTCTCTCTAGGGTCTCTATAGGGTCCCTAGGGTCTCTATAGGGTCTCTATAGGGTTCCTAGGGTCTCTATAGGGTCCCTAGGGTCTCTATAGGGTCTCTAGGGTCTCTCTAGGGTCTCTATAGGGTCTCTAGGGTCTCTATAGGGTCTCTATAGGGTCTCTAGGGTCTCTATACGGTCTCTATAGGGTTCCTAGGGTCTCTATAGGGTCTCTATAGGGTCCCTAGGGTCTCTATAGGGTCTCTATAGGGTCCCTAGGGTCTCTATAGGGTCTCTATAGGGTTCCTAGTGTCTCTATAGGGTCCCTAGGGACTCTATAGGGTTCTTAGGGTCTCTATAGGGTCTCTATAGGGTCTCTAGTGTCTCTATAGGGTCTCTATAGGGTCCCTCGGGTCTCTATAGGGTCTCTATAGGGTTCCTAGGGTCTCTATAGGGTCCCTAGGTTCTCTATAGTGTTTCTAAGGTCTCTCTAGGGTCTCTATAGGGTCTCTAGGGTCTCTATAGGGTCTCTATAGGGTCTGTAGGGTCTCTATACGGTCTCTATAGGTTTCCTAGGGTCTCTATAGGGTCTCTATAGGGTCTCTAGTGTCTCTATAGGGTCTCTATAGGGTCCCTAGGGTATCTATAGGGTCTCTATAGGGTCTCTATAGGGTTCCTAGGGTCTCTATAGGGTCCCTAAGGTCTCTATAGGATCTCTAGGGTCTCCATAGGGTCTCTATAGGGTTCCTAAAGTCTCTATACTTTCCCTAGGGTCTCTATAGGGTCTCTAGGGCCTCTATAGGTTCTCTATAGGGCCTCTAGTGTCTCTATAGGGTCTCTATAGGGTCCCTAGGGTCTCTATAGGGTCTCTAGGGTCTCTATAGGGTCCCTAGGGTCTCTATAGGGTCTCTATAGGGTCTCTATAGGGTCCCTAGGGTCTCTATAGGGTCTCTAGGGTCTCTCTAGGGTCTCTATAGGGTCTCTAGGGTCTCTCTAGGGTCTCTATAGGGTCTCTAGGGTCTCTATACGGTCTCTATAGGGTTCCTAGGGTCTCTATAGGGTCTCTAGGGCCTCTATAGGGTCTCTATAGGGTCCCTAGGGTCTCTATAGGGTCTCTATAGGGTTCCTAGGGTCTCTATAGGGTCTCTATAGGGTCTCTAGGGCCTCTATAGGGTCTCTATAGCGTCCCTAGGGTCTCTATAGGGTCTCTATAGGGTCCCTAGGGTCTCTATAGGGTCTCTATAGGGTCCCTAGGATCTCTATAGGGTCACTATAGGGACTCTATAGGGTCCCTAGGGTCTCTATAGGGTCTCTATAGGGTTCCTATTGTCTCTATAGGTTCCCTAGGGTCTCTATAGGGTCTCTAGGGCCTCTATAGTGTCTCTATAGGGCCTCTAGTGTCTCTATAGTGTCTCTATAGGGTCTCTAGGGTCTCTATAGGGTCTCTAGGGTCTCTATAGGGTCTCTATAGGGTCTCTAGGGTCTCTATACGGTCTCTATAGGTTTCCTAGGGTCTCTATAGGGTCTCTATAGGGTCCCTAGGGTCTCTATAAGGTCTCTATAGGGTCTCTATAGGGTCCCTAGGGTCTCTATAGGGTCTCTTGGGTCACTATAGGGGCTCTATAGGTTTCCCTAGGGTTTCTATAGGGTCTCTATAGGGTTCCTAGGGTCTCTATAGGTTCCCTAGGGTCTCTATAGGGTCTCTAGGGTCTCTATAGGGTCTCTATAGGGTCTCTAGTGTCTCTATAGGGTCTCTATAGGGTCCCTAGGGTCTCTATAGGGTCTCTATAGGGTCCCTAGGGTCTCTATAGGGTCTCTAGGGTCTCTCTAGGGTCTCTGTAGGGTCTCTAGTGTCTCTATAGGGTCTCTATAGGGTCTCTAGGGTCTCTATACGGTCTCTATAGGGTTCCTAGGGTCTCTATAGGGTCTCTATAGGGTCTCTAGGGTCTCTATAGGGTCCCTAGGGTCTCTATAGGGTCTCTAGGGTCTCTCTAGGGTCTCTATAGGGTCTCTTGGGTCTCTATAGGGTCTCTAGGGTCTCTATACGGTCTCTATAGGGTCTCTAGTGTCTCTATAGTGTCTCTATAGGGTCTCTAGGGTCTCTATAGGGTCTCTATAGGGTCTCTAGGGTCTCTATAGGGTCTCTATAGGGTCCCTAGGGTCTCTATAGGGTCTCTATAGGGTTCCTAGGGTCTCTATAGGTTCTCTAGGGTCTCTATAGGGTCTCTAGGGTCTCTCTAGGGTCTCTCTAGGGTCTCTATAGGGTTTCTAGGGTCTCTATATGGTCTCTATAGGGTCTCTAGGGTCTCTATAGGGTCTCTATAGGGTCTCTAGTGTCTCTATAGGGTCTCTGTAGGGTCCCTAGGGTCTCTATAGGGTCTCTAGGGTCTCTATATGGTCTCTATAGGGTCCCTAGTGTCTCTATAGGGTCTCTATAGGGTCTCTAGTGTCTCTATAGGGTCTCTATAGGGTCCCTAGGGTCTCTATATGGTCTCTATAGGGTTCCTAGGGTCTCTATAGGGTCCCTAGGGTCTCTATAGGGTCTCTAAGGTCTCTCTAGGGTCTCTATAGGGTCTCTAGGGTCTCTCTAGGGTCTCCATAGGGTCACTAGGATCTCTATAGGGTCTTTATAGGGTCTCTAGTGTCTCTATACGGTCTCTATAGGTTTCCTAGGGTCTCTATAGGGTCTCTATAGGGTCTCTAGTGTCTCTATAGGGTCTCTATAGGGTCCCTAGGATCTCTATAGGGTCTCTATAGGGTCTCTATAGGGTTCCTAGGGTCTCTATATGGTCTCTAGGGTCTCTATAGGGTCTCTATAGGGTCTCTAGTGTCTGTATAGGGTCTCTATAGGGTCCCTAGGGTCTCTCTAGGGTCTCTATAGGGTCTCTATAGGGTCTCTAGTGTCTCTATAGGGTCTCTATAGGGTCTCTAGGGTCTCTATACGGTCTCTATAGGGACTCTAGTGTCTCTATAGTGTCTCTATAGGGTCTCTAGTGTCTCTATAGGGTCTCTATAGGGTCTCTATAGGGTCTCTAGGGTCTCTATAGGGTCTCGATAGGGTCCCTAGAGTCTCTATAGGGTCTCTATAGAGTTCCTAGGGTCTCTATAGGTTCTCTAGGGTCTCTATAGGGTCTCTAGGGTCTCTCTAGGGTCTCTATAGTGTCTCTATAGGGTTCCTAGGGTCTCTATAGGTTCCCTAGGGTCTCTATAGGGTCTCTATAGGGTCTCTAGGGTCTCTATAGGGTCTCTGTAGGATCCCTAGGGTCTCTATAGGGTCTCTATAGGGTTCCTAGGGTCTCTATAGGTTCCCTAGGGTCTCTATAGTGTCTCTAGGGTCTCTATAGGGTCTCTATAGTGTCTCTATAGGGTCTCTAGTGTCTCTATAGGGTCTCTATAGGGTCCCTAGGGTCTCTATAGGGTCTCTATAGGGTCTCTAGGGTCTCTATAGGGTCTCTGTAGGATCCCTAGGGTCTCTATAGGGTCTCTATAGGGTTCCTAGGGTCTCTATAGGTTCCCTAGGTTCTCTATAGGGTCTCTAGTGTCTCTATAGGGTCTCTATAGGGTCTCTAGTGTCTCTATAGGGTCTCTATAGGGTCCCTAGGGTCTCTATAGGGTCTCTATAGGGTTCCTAGGGTCTCTATAGGGTCTCTAGGGTCTCTATAGGGTCTCTATAGGGTCCCTAGGGTCTCTATAGGGTCTCTTTAGGGTTCCTAGGGTCTCTATAGGGTCCTAGGGTCTCTATTGGGTCTCTAAGGTCTCTCTAGGGTCTCTATAGGGTCTCTAGGGTCTCTCTAGGGTCTCTATAGGGTCTCTATGGTCTCTATAGGGTCGCTATAGGGTCTCTAGGGTCTCTATACGGTCTCTATAGGTTTCCTAGGGTCTCTATAGGGTCTCTAGTGTCTCTATAGGGTCTCTATAGGATCCCTAGTGTCTCTATAGGGTCTCTATAGGGTCTCTATAGGGTTCCTAGGGTCTCTATAGGTTCCCTAGGGTCTCTATAGGGTCTCTAGGGCCTCTATAGGGTCTCTATAGGGCCTCTACTGTCTCTATAGGGTCTCTATAGGGTTTCTAGGGTCTCTATAGGGTCTCTATAGGGTTTCTAGGGTCTCTATAGGGTCTCTATAGGGTCTCTAGGGCCTCTATAGGGTCTCTATAGGGTCCCTAGGGTCTCTATAGGGTCTCTATAGGGTTACAAGGGTCTCTATAGGGTCCCTAGGGTCTCTATAGTGTCTCTAGGGTCTCTCTAGGGTCTCTATAGGGTCTCTAGGGTCTCCCTAGGGTCTCTATAGGGTCTCTAGGGTCTGTATAGGGTCTCTATAGGGTCCCTAGGGTCTCTATAGGGTCTCTAGGGTCTCTCTAGGGTCTCTATAGGGTCTCTAGGGTCTCTATAGGGTCTCTATAGGGTTCCTAGGGTCTCTAAAGGGTCTCTAGGGTCTCTCTAGGGTCTCTATAGGGTCTCTAGGGTCTCTCTAGGGTCTCTATAGGGTCTCTAGGGTCTCTATACGGTCACTATAGGGTTCCTAGGATCTCTATAGGGTCTCTATAGGGTCTCTAGGGTCTCTATACGGTCTCTATAGGGTCTCTATAGGGTTCCTAGGATCTCTATAGGGTCTCTATAGGGTCTATAGTGTCTCTATAGGGTCTCTATAGGGTCCCTAGGGTCTCTATAGGGTCTCTATAGGGTCTCTATAGGGTCTCTAGCGTCTCTATAGGGTCTCTATAGGATCTCTCGGGTCTCTATAGGGTCTCTATAGAGTTCCTAGGGTCTCTATAGGTTCCCTAGGGTCTCTATAGTGTCTCTAGGGTCTCTATAGGGTCTCTATAGGGTCCCTAGGGTCTCTATAGGGTCTCTATAGGGTTCCTAGGGTCTCTATAGGTTCCCTAGGGACTCTATAGGGTTCCTAGGGTCTCTATAGGGTCTCTATAGGGTCTCTAGTGTCTCTATAGGGTCTCTATAGGTTCCCTAGGGTCTCTATAGGGTCTCTATAGGGTTCCTAGGGTCTCTATAGGGTCTCTATAGGGTATCTAGGGTCTCTCTAGGGTCTCTATAGGGTCTCTAGGGTCTCTCTAGGGTGCCTATAGGGTCTCTCGGGTCTCTATAGGGTCTCTATAGGGTCTCTAGGGTCTCTATAGGGTCTCTATAGGGTCTCTAGGGTCTCTATACGGTCTCTATAGGGTTCCTAGGGTCTCTATAGGGTCTCTATAGGGTCTCTAAGGTCTCTATAGGGTCTCTATAAGGTACCTAGGGTCTCTATAGGGTCTCTATAGGGTTCCTAGGGTCTCTATAGGGTCCCTAGGGTCTCTATAGGGTCTCTAGAGGATCCCTAGGGTCTCTATAGGTTCTCTATAGGGTTCCTCGGGTCTCTATAGGTTCCCTAGGGTCTCTATAGGGTTCCTAGGGTCTCTATAGGGTCTCTATAGGGTCTCTAGTGTCTCTATAGGGTCTCTATAGGATCCCTAGGGTCTCTATAGGGTCTCTATAGGGTCTCTATAGGGTCTCTAGGGTCTCTATAGGGTCTCTATAGGATCCCTAGGGTCTCTATAGGGTCTCTATAGGGTTCCTAGGGTCTCTATAGGTTCCCTAGGGTCTCTATAGGGTCTCTAGGGTCTCTATAGGGTCTCTATAGGGTCCCTAGGGTCTCTATAGGGTCTCTATAGGGTTCCTAGGGTCTCTATAGGGTCCCTAGGGTCTCTATAGTGTCTCTACGGTCTCTCTAGGGTATCTATAGGGTCTCTATAGGGTCCCTAGGGTCTCTATAGTGTCTCTATAGGGTTCCTAGGGTCTCTATAGGGTTCCTAGGGCCTCTATAGGGTCTCTATAGGGCCTCTAGTGTCTCTATTGGGTCTCTATAGGGTTTCTAGGGTCTCTATAGGGTCTCTATAGGGTCCCTAGGGTCTCTATAGGGTCTCTAGGGTCTCTCTAGGGTCCCTATAGGGTCTCTAGGGTCTCTCTAGTGTCTCTATAGGGTCTCTAGGGTCTCTCTAGGGTCTCTTTAGGGTCTCTAGGGTCTCTATACGGTCTCTATAGGGTTCCTAGGGTCTCTATAGGGTCTCTATAGGGTCCCTAGTGTCTCTATAGGGTCTCTAGGGTCTCTCTAGGGTCTCTATAGGGTCTCTAGGGTCTCTCTAGTGTCTCTATAGGGTCTCTAGGGTCTCTCTAGGGTCTCTATAGGGTCTCTAGGGTCTCTATACGGTCTCTATAGGGTCCCTAGGGTCTCTATAGGGTCTCTATAGGGTCTCTATAGGGTTCCTAGGGTCTCTATAGGGTCTCTAGGGTCTCTATAGGGTCTCTAGGGTCACTATATGGACTCTATATGGTCCCTAGGGTCTCTATAGGGTCTCTATAGGGTTCCTAGGGTCTCTATAGGTTCCCTAGGGTCTCTATAGGGTCTCTAGGGCCTCTATAGGGTCTCTATAGGGCCTCTAGTGTCTCTATTGGGTCTCTATAGGGTTTCTAGGGTCTCTATAGGGTCTCTATAGGGTCCCTAGGGTCTCTATAGGGTCTCTAGGGTCTCTCTAGGGTCTCTATAGGGTCTCTAGGGTCTCTCTAGGGTCTCTATAGGGTCTCTAGGGTCTCTCTAGGGTCTCTATAGGGTCTCTAGGGTCTCTATACGGTCTCTATAGGGTTCCTAGGGTCTCTATAGGGTCTCTATAGGGTCTCTATAGGGTTTCTAGGGTCTCTATAGGGTCCCTAGGGTCTCTATAGTGTCTCTAGGGTCTCTCTAGGGTCTCTATAGGGTCTCTAGGGTCTCTATAGGGTCTCTATAGGGTCCCTAGGGTCTCTATAGGGTCTCTATAGGGTTCCTAGGGTCTCTATATGGTCTCTATAGGGTCTCTAGTGTCTCTATAGTGTCTCTATACGGTCTCTAGTGTCTCTATAGGGTCTCTATAGGGTCCCTAAGGTCTCTATAGGGTCTCTATAGGGTCCCTAGGGTCTCTATAGGGTCTCTATAGGGTTCCTAGTGTCTCTATAGGGTCTCTAGGGTCTCTCTAGGGTATCTATAGGGTCCCTAGGGTCTCTATAGGGTCTCTATAGGATCCCTAGGGTCTCTATAGTGTCTCTATAGGGTTCCTAGGGTCTCTATAGGTACCCTAGGGTCTCTATAGGGTCTCTATAGGGTCTCTAGGGTCTCTATAGGGTCTCTGTAGGATCCCTAGGGTCTCTATAGGGTCTCTATAGGGTTCCTAGGGTCTCTATAGGTTCCCTAGGGTCTCTATAGTGTCTCTAGGGTCTCTATAGGGTCTCTATAGTGTCTCTATAGGGTCTCTAGTGTCTCTATAGGGTCTCTATAGGGTCCCTAGGGTCTCTATAGGGTCTCTATAGGTTCCCTAGGGTCTCTATAGGGTCTCTAGTGTCTCTATAGGGTCTCTATAGGGTCTCTAGTGTCTCTATAGGGTCTCTATAGGGTCCCTAGGGTCTCTATAGGGTCTCTATAGGGTTCCTAGGGTCTCTATAGGGTCTCTAGGGTCTCTATAGGGTCTCTATAGGGTCCCTAGGGTCTCTATAGGGTCTCTATAGGGTTCCTAGGGTCTCTATAGGGTCCCTAGGGTCTCTATAGGGTCTCTAAGGTCTCTCTAGGGTCTCTATAGTGTCTCTAGGGTCTCTCTAGGGTCTCTATAGGGTCTCTATGGTCTCTATAGGGTCGCTATAGGGTCTCTAGGGTCTCTATACGGTCTCTATAGGTTTCCTAGGGTCTCTATAGGGTCTCTAGTGTCTCTATAGGGTCTCTATAGGATCCCTAGTGTCTCTATAGGGTCTCTATAGGGTCTCTATAGGGTTCCTAGGGTCTCTATAGGGTCCCTAGGGTCTCTATAGGGTCTCTAGGGTCACTATATGGACTCTATAGGGTCCCTAGGGTCTCTATAGGGTCTCTATAGGGTTCCTAGTGTCTCTATAGGTTCCCTAGGGTCTCTATAGGGTCTCTAGGGCCTCTATAGGGTCTCTATAGGGCCTCTACTGTCTCTATAGGGTCTCTATAGGGTTTCTAGGGTCTCTATAGGGTCTCTATAGGGTTTCTAGGGTCTCTATAGGGTCTCTATAGGGTCTCTAGGGCCTCTATAGGGTCTCTATAGGGTTCCTAGGGTCTCTATAGGGTCTCTATAGGGTTACAAGGGTCTCTATAGGGTCCCTAGGGTCTCTATAGTGTCTCTAGGGTCTCTCTAGGGTCTCTATAGGGTCTCTAGGGTCTCCCTAGGGTCTCTATAGGGTCTCTAGGGTCTCTATAGGGTCTCTATAGGGTCCCTAGGGTCTCTATAGCGTCTCTATAGGATCTCTATAGGGTCCCTAGGGTCTCTATAGGGTCTCTATAGGGTTCCTAGGGTCTCTATAGGGTCCCTAGGGTCTCTATAGGGTCTCTATAGGGTTCCTAGGGTCTCTATAGGGTCTCTAGGGTCTCTCTAGGGTCTCTATAGGGTCTCTTGGGTCTCTATAGGGTCTCTAGTGTCTCTATAGGGTCTCTATACGTTCCCTAGGGTCTCTATAGGGTCTCTATAGGGTCTCTAGGGTCTCTATAGGGTCTCTATAGGATCCCTAGGGTCTCTATAGGGTCTCTATAGGGTTCCTAGGGTCTCTATAGGTTCCCTAGGGTCTCTATAGTGTCTCTAGGGTCTCTATAGGGTCTCTATAGGGTCTCTAGTGTCTCTATAGGGTCTCTATAGGGTCCCTAGGGTCTCTATAGGGTCTCTATAGGGTTCCTAGGGTCTCTATAGGGTCTCTATAGGGTCTCTAGGGTCTCTATAGGGTCTCTATAGGGTCCCTAGCGTCTCTATAGGGTCTCTATAGGGTTCCTAGGGTCTCTATAGGGTCCCTAGGGTCTCTATAGGGTCTCTAAGGTCTCTCTAGGGTCTCTCTAGGGTCTCTAGGGTCTCTCTAGGGTCTCTATAGGGTCTCTAGGGTCTCTATAGGGTCTCTATAGGGTCTCTAGGGTCTCTATACGGTCTCTATAGGTTTCCTAGGGTCTCTATAGGGTCTCTATAGGGACTCTAGTGTCTCTATAGGGTCTCTATAGGGTCCCTAGGGTCTCTATAGGGTCTCTATAGGGTCTCTATAGGGTTCCTAGGGTCTCTATAGGGTCCCTAGGGTCTCTATATGGTCTCCCTAGGGTCTCTAGGGTCTCTCTAGGGTCTCTATAGGGACTCTAGTGTCTCTATAGGGTCTCTATAGGGTCCCTAGGGTCTCTATAGGGTCTCTATAGGGTTCCTAGGGTCTCTATAGGGTCCCTAGGGTCTCTATAGGGTCTCCCTAGGGTCTCTAGGGTCTCTCTAGGGTCTCTATAGGGACTCTAGTGTCTCTATAGGGTCTCTATAGGGTCCCTAGGGTCTCTATAGGGTCTCTATAGGGTCTCTATAGGGTCTCTAGGTTCTCTATAGGGACTCTATAGGGTCCCTAGGGTCTCTATAGGGTCTCTATAGGGTTCCTAGGGTCTCTATAGGTTCCCTAGGGACTCTATAGGGTTCCTAGGCTCTCTATAGGGTCTCTATAGGGTCTCTAGTGTCTCTATAGGGTCTCTATAGGGTCCCTAGGGTCTCTATAGGGTCTCTATAGGGTTCCTAGGGTCTCTATAGGGTCCCTAGGGTCTCTATAGGGTCTCTAAGGTCTCTCTAGGGTCTCTATAGGGTCTCTAGGGTCTCTCTAGGGTCTCCATAGGGTCACTCGGGTCTCTATAGGGTCTCTATAGGGTCTCTAGGGTCTCTATACGGTCTCTATAGGTTTCCTAGGGTCTCTATAGGGTCTCTATAGGGTCTCTAGTGTCTCTATAGGGTCTCTATAGGGTCCCTAGGGTCTCTATAGGGTCTCTATAGGGTCTCTATAGGGTTCCTACGGTCTCTATAGGTTCCCTAGGGTCTCTATAGGGTCTCTAGGGTCTCTATAGGGTCTCTAGAGGGTCTCTAGTGTCTCTATAGGGTCTCTATAGGGTCCCTAGGGTCTCTATAGGGCCTCTATAGGGTTCCTAGGGTCTCTATAGGGTCTCTAGGGTCTCTCTAGGGTCTCTCTAGGGTCTCTAGGGTCTCTCTAGGGTCTCTATAGGGTCTCTAGGGTCTGTATAGGGTCTCTATAGTGTCTCTAGGGTCTCTATACGGTCTCTATAGGGTTCCTAGGGTCTCTATAGGGTCTCTATAGGGTCTCTAGTGTCTCTATAGGGTCTCTATAGGGTCCCTAGGGTCTCTATAGGGTCTCTATAGGGTCTCTATAGGGTCTCTAGGGTCTCTATAGGGTCTCTATAGGGTCCCTAGGGTCTCTATAGGGTCTCTATAGGGTTCCTAGGGTCTCTATACGGTCCCTAGGGTCTCTATAGGGTCTCTATAGGGTTCCTAGGGTCTCTATAGGGTCTCTAGGGTCTCTCTAGGGTCTCTATAGGGTCTCTTGGGTCACTATAGGGTCTCTAGTGTCTCTATAGGGTCTCTATACGTTCCCTAGGGTCTCTATAGGGTCTCTATAGGGTCTCTAGGGTCTCTATAGGGTCTCTATAGGATCCCTAGGGTCTCTATAGGGTCTCTATAGGGTTCCTAGGGTCTCTATAGGTTCCCTAGGGTCTCTATAGTGTCTCTAGGGTCTCTATAGGGTCTCTATAGGGTCTCTAGTGTCTCTATAGGGTCTCTATAGGGTCCCTAGGGTCTCTATAGGGTCTCTATAGGGTTCCTAGGGTCTCTATAGGGTCTCTATAGGGTCTCTAGGGTCTCTCTAGGGTCTCTATAGGGTCCCTAGGGTCTCTATAGGGTCTCTATAGGGTTCCTAGGGTCTCTATAGGGTCCCTAGGGTCTCTATAGGGTCTCTAAGGTCTCTCTAGGGTCTCTCTAGGGTCTCTAGGGTCTCTCTAGGGTCTCTATAGGGTCTCTAGGGTCTCTATAGGGTCTCTATAGGGTCTCTAGGGTCTCTCTACGGTCTCTATAGGTTTCCTAGGGTCTCTATAGGGTCTCTATAGGGACTCTAGTGTCTCTATAGGGTCTCTATAGGGTCCCTAGGGTCTCTATAGGGTCTCTATAGGGTCTCTATAGGGTTCCTAGGGTCTCTATAGGGTCCCTAGGGTCTCTATAGCGTCTCTAGGGTCACTATATGGACTCTATAGGGTCCCTAGGGTATCTATAGGGTCTCTATAGGGTTCCTAGGGTCTCTATAGGTTCCCTAGGGTCTCTATAGGGTCTCTAGGGCCTCTATAGGGTCTCTATAGGGCCTCTAGTGTCTCTATTGGGTCTCTATAGGGTTTCTAGGGTCTCTATAGGGTCTCTATAGGGTCCCTAGGGTCTCTATAGGGTCTCTAGGGTCTCTCTAGGGTCTCTATAGGGTCTCTAGGGTCTCTCTAGGGTCTCTATAGGGTCTCTAGGGTCTCTATACGGTCTCTATAGGGTTCCTAGGGTCTCTATAGGGTCTCTATAGGGTCTCTATAGGGTTACTAGGGTCTCTATAGGGTCCCTAGGGTCTCTATAGTGTCTCTAGGGTCACTCTAGGGTCTCTATAGGGTCTCTAGGGTCTCTATAGGGTCTCTATAGGGTCCCTAGGGTCTCTATAGGGTCTCTATAGGGTTCCTAGGGTCTCTATATGGTCTCTATAGGGTCTCTATAGGGTCTCTAGTGTCTCTATAGTGTCTCTATACGGTCTCTAGTGTCTCTATAGGGTCTCTATAGGGTCCCTAGGGTCTCTATAGGGTCTCTATAGGGTCCCTAGGGTCTCTATAGGGTCTCTATAGGGTTTCTAGGGTCTCTATAGGTTCCCTATGGTCTCTATAGGGTCTCTAGGGTCTCTATAGGGTCTCTATAGGGTCTCTAGTGTCTCTGTAGGGTCTCTATATGGTCCCTAGGGTCTCTATAGGGTCTCTATAGGGTTCCTAGGTTCTCTATAGGGTCTCTATAGGGTTCCTAGGGTCTCTCTAGGGTCTCTATAGGGTCCCTAGGTTCTCTATAGGGTCTCTATAGGGTTCCTAGGGTCTCTATAGGGTCCCTAGGGTCTCTATAGGGTCTCTAAGCTCTCTCTAGGGTCTCTCTAGGGTCTCTAGGGTCTCTCTAGGGTCTCTATAGGGTCTCTAGGGTCTCTCTAGGGTCTCTATAGGGTCTCTAGGGTCTCTATACGGTCTCTATAGGTTTCCTAGGGTCTCTATAGGGTCTCTATAGGGACTCTAGTGTCTCTATAGGGTCTCTATAGGGTCCCTAGGGTCTCTATAGGGTCTCTATAGGGTCTCTATAGGGTTCCTAGGGTCTCTATAGGGTCTCTAGGGTCTCTATAGGGTCTCTAGGGTCACTATATGGACTCTATATGGTCCCTAGGGTCTCTATAGGGTCTCTATAGGGTTCCTAGGGTCTCTATAGGTTCCCTAGGGTCTCTATAGGGTCTCTAGGGCCTCTATAGGGTCTCTATAGGGCCTCTAGTGTCTCTATTGGGTCTCTATAGGGTTTCTAGGGTCTCTATAGGGTCTCTATAGGGTCCCTAGGGTCTCTATAGGGTCTCTAGGGTCTCTCTAGGGTCTCTATAGGGTCTCTAGGGTCTCTCTAGGGTCTCTATAGGGTCTCTAGGGTCTCTATACGGTCTCTATAGGGTTCCTAGGGTCTCTATAGGGTCTCTATAGGGTCTCTATAGGGTTACTAGGGTCTCTATAGGGTCCCTAGGGTCTCTATAGTGTCTCTAGGGTCTCTCTAGGGTCTCTATAGGGTCTCTAGGGTCTCTATAGGGTCTCTATAGGGTCCCTAGGGTCTCTATAGGGTCTCTATAGGGTTCCTAGTGTCTCTATAGGGTCTCTAGGGTCTCTCTAGGGTATCTATAGGGTCCCTAGGGTCTCTATAGGGTCTCTATAGGATCCCTAGGGTCTCTATAGTGTCTCTATAGGGTTCCTAGGGTCTCTATAGGTTCCCTAGGGTCTCTATAGGGTCTCTATAGGGTCTCTAGGGTCTCTATAGGGTCTCTGTAGGATCCCTAGGGTCTCTATAGGGTCTCTATAGGGTTCCTAGGGTCTCTATAGGTTCCCTAGGGTCTCTATAGTGTCTCTAGGGTCTCTATAGGGTCTCTATAGTGTCTCTATAGGGTCTCTAGTGTCTCTATAGGGTCTCTATAGGGTCCCTAGGGTCTCTATAGGGTCTCTATAGAGTCTCTAGGGTCTCTATAGGGTCTCTGTAGGATCCCTAGGGTCTCTATAGGGTCTCTATAGGGTTCCTAGGGTCTCTATAGGTTCCCTAGGGTCTCTATAGGGTCTCTAGTGTCTCTATAGGGTCTCTATAGGGTCTCTAGTGTCTCTATAGGGTCTCTATAGGGTCCCTAGGGTCTCTATAGGGTCTCTATAGGGTTCCTAGGGTCTCTATAGGGTCTCTAGGGTCTCTATAGGGTCTCTATAGGGTCCCTAGGGTCTCTATAGGGTCTCTATAGGGTTCCTAGGGTCTCTATAGGGTCCTAGGGTCTCTATTGGGTCTCTAAGGTCTCTCTAGGGTCTCTATAGGGTCTCTAGGGTCTCTCTAGGGTCTCTATAGGGTCTCTATGGTCTCTATAGGGTCGCTATAGGGTCTCTAGGGTCTCTATACGGTCTCTATAGGTTTCCTAGGGTCTCTATAGGGTCTCTAGTGTCTCTATAGGGTCTCTATAGGATCCCTAGTGTCTCTATAGGGTCTCTATAGGGTCTCTATAGGGTTCCTAGGGTCTCTATAGGGTCCCTAGGGTCTCTATAGGGTCTCTAGGGTCACTATATGGACTCTATAGGGTCCCTAGGGTCTCTATAGGGTCTCTATAGGGTTCCTAGTGTCTCTATAGGTTCCCTAGGGTCTCTATAGGGTCTCTAGGGCCTCTATAGGGTCTCTATAGGGCCTCTACTGTCTCTATAGGGTCTCTATAGGGTTTCTAGGGTCTCTATAGGGTCTCTATAGGGTTTCTAGGGTCTCTATAGGGTCTCTATAGGGTCTCTAGGGCCTCTATAGGGTCTCTATAGGGTCCCTAGGGTCTCTATAGGGTCTCTATAGGGTTACAAGGGTCTCTATAGGGTCCCTAGGGTCTCTATAGTGTCTCTAGGGTCTCTCTAGGGTCTCTATAGGGTCTCTAGGGTCTCCCTAGGGTCTCTATAGGGTCTCAAGGGTCTGTATAGGGTCTCTATAGGGTCCCTAGGGTCTCTATAGGGTCTCTAGGGTCACTCTAGGGTCTCTATAGGGTCTCTAGGGTCTCTATAGGGTCTCTATAGGGTTCCTAGGGTCTCTAAAGGGTCTCTAGGGTCTCTCTAGGGTCTCTATAGGGTCTCTAGGGTCTCTCTAGGGTCTCTATAGGGTCTCTAGGGTCTCTATACGGTCTCTATAGGGTCTCTATAGGGTTCCTAGGATCTCTATACGGTCTCTATAGGGTCTCTATAGGGTCCCTAGGGTCTCTATAGGGTCTCTATAGGGTCTCTATAGGGTCTCTAGCGTCTCTATAGGGTCTCTATAGGATCTCTCGGGTCTCTATAGGGTCTCTATAGAGTTCCTAGGGTCTCTATAGGTTCCCTAGGGTCTCTATAGTGTCTCTAGGGTCTCTCTAGGGTCTCTATAGTGTCTCTAGTGTCTCTATAGGGTCTCTATAGGGTCCCGAGGGTCTCTATAGGGTCTCTATAGGGTTCCTAGGGTCTCTATAGGGTCTCTATAGGGTCTCTAGTGTCTCTATAGGGTCTCTATAGGTTCCCTAGGGTCTCTATAGGGTCTCTATAGGGTTCCTAGGGTCTCTATAGGGTCTCTATAGGGTCTCTAGGGTCTCTCTAGGGTCTCTATAGGGTCTCTAGGGTCTCTCTAGGGTGCCTATAGGGTCTCTCGGGTCTCTATAGGGTCTCTATAGGGTCTCTAGGGTCTCTATAGCGTCTCTATAGGGTCTCTAGGGTCTCTATACGGTCTCTATAGGGTTCCTAGGGTCTCTATAGGGTCTCTATAGGGTCTCTAAGGTCTCTATAGGGTCTCTATAAGGTACCTAGGGTCTCTATAGGGTCTCTATAGGGTTCCTAGGGTCTCTATAGGGTCCCTAGGGTCTCTAAAGGGTCTCTAGAGGATCCCTAGGGTCTCTATAGGTTCTCTATAGGGTTCCTCGGGTCTCTATAGGTTCCCTAGGGTCTCTATAGGGTCTCTAGGGTCTCTATAGGGTCTCTATAGGGTCTCTAGTGTCTCTATAGGGTCTCTATAGGATCCCTAGGGTCTCTATAGGGTCTCTATAGGGTCTCTATAGGGTCTCTAGGGTCTCTATAGGGTCTCTATAGGATCCCTAGGGTCTCTATAGGGTCTCTATAGGGTTCCTAGGGTCTCTATAGGTTCCCTAGGGTCTCTATAGGGTCTCTAGGGTCTCTATAGGGTCTCTATAGGGTCCCTAGGGTCTCTATAGGGTCCCTAGGGTCTCTATAGTGTCTCTACGGTCTCTCTAGGGTATCTATAGGGTCTCTATAGGGTCCCTAGGGTCTCTATAGTGTCTCTATAGGGTTCCTAGGGTCTCTATAGGGTTCCTAGGGCCTCTATAGGGTCTCTATAGGGCCTCTAGTGTCTCTATTGGCTCTCTATAGGGTTTCTAGGGTCTCTATAGGGTCTCTATAGGGTCCCTAGGGTCTCTATAGGGTCTCTAGGGTCTCTCTAGGGTCTCTATAGGGTCTCTAGGGTCTCTCTAGTGTCTCTATAGGGTCTCTAGGGTCTCTCTAGGGTCTCTATAGGGTCTCTAGGGTCTCTATACGGTCTCTATAGGGTTCCTAGGGTCTCTATAGGGTCTCTATAGGGTCTCTATAGGGTTACTAGGGTCTCTATATGGTCCCTAGGGTCTCTATAGTGTCTCTAGGGTCTCTCTAGGGTCTCTATAGGGTCTCTAGGGTCTCTATAGGGTCTCTATAGGGTCCCTAGGGTCTCTATAGGGTCTCTATAGGGTCCCTAGGGTCTCTATAGGGTCTCTATAGGGTTCCTAGTGTCTCTATAGGGTCTCTAGGGTCTCTCTAGGGTATCTATAGGGTCCCTAGGGTCTCTATAGGGTCTCTATAGGATCCCTAGGGTCTCTATAGTGTCTCTATAGGGTTCCTACTGTCTCTATAGGTTCCCTAGGGTCTCTATAGGGTCTCTATAGGGTCTCTAGGGTCTCTATAGGGTCTCTATAGGGTCCCTAGGGTCTCTATAGGGTCTCTATAGGGTTCCTAGTGTCTCTATAGGGTCTCTAGGGTCTCTCTAGGGTATCTATAGGGTCCCTAGGGTCTCTATAGGGTCTCTATAGGATCCCTAGGGTCTCTATAGTGTCTCTATAGGGTTCCTACTGTCTCTATAGGTTCCCTAGGGTCTCTATAGGGTCTCTATAGGGTCTCTAGTGTCTCTATAGGGTCTCTATAGGGTCCCTAGGGTCTCTATAGGGTCTCTATAGGGTCCCTAGGGTCTCTATAGGGTCTCTATAGGGTTCCTAGGGTCTCTATAGGTTCCCTAGGGTCTCTATAGGGTCTCTAGGGTCTCTATAGGGTCTCTATAGGGTCTCTAGTGTCTCTGTAGGGTCTCTATAGGGTCCCTAGGGTCTCTATAGGGTCTCTATAAGGTTCCTAGGATCTCTATAGGGTCTCTATAGGGTCTCTAGGGTCTCTCTAGGGTCTCTATAGGGTCCCTAGGTTCTCTATACGGTCTCTATAGGGTTCCTAGGGTCTCTATAGGGTCCCTAGGGTATCTATAGGGTCTCTAAGCTCTCTCTAGGGTCTCTCTAGGGTCTCTAGGGTCTCTCTAGGGTCTCTATAGGGTCTCTAGGGTCTCTCTAGGGTCTCTATAGGGTCTCTAGGGTCTCTATACGGTCTCTATAGGTTTCCTAGGTTCTCTATAGGGTCTCTATAGGGACTCTAGTGTCTCTATAGGGTCTCTATAGGGTCCCTAGGGTCTCTATAGGGTCTCTATAGGGTCTCTATAGGGTTCCTAGGGTCTCTATAGGGTCCCTAGGGTCTCTATAGGGTCTCTAGGGTCACTATATGGACTCTATATGGTCCCTAGGGTCTCTATAGGGTCTCTATAGGGTTCCTAGGGTCTCTATAGGTTCCCTAGGGTCTCTATAGGGTCTCTAGGGCCTCTATAGGGTCTCTATAGGGCCTCTAGTGTCTCTATTGGGTCTCTATAGGGTTTCTAGGGTCTCTATCGGGTCTCTATAGGGTCCCTAGGGTCTCTATAGTGTCTCTAGGGTCTCTCTAGGGTCTCTATAGGGTCTCTAGGGTCTCTCTAGGGTCTCTATAGGGTCTCTAGGGTCTCTCTAGGGTCTCTATAGGGTCTCTAGCGTCTCTATACGGTCTCTATAGGGTTCCTAGGGTCTCTATAGGGTCTCTATAGGGTCTCTATAGGGTTACTAGGGTCTCTATAGGGTCCCTAGGGTCTCTATAGTGTCTCTAGGGTCTCTCTAGGGTCTCTATAGGGTCTCTAGGGTCTCTATAGGGTCTCTATAGGGTCCCTAGGGTCTCTATAGGGTCTCTATAGGGTTCCTAGGGTCTCTATATGGTCTCTATAGGGTCTCTATAGGGTCTCTAGTGTCTCTATAGTGTCTCTATACGGTCTCTAGTGTCTCTATAGGGTCTCTATAGGGTCCCTAGGGTCTCTATAGGGTCTCTATAGGGTCCCTAGGGTCTCTATAGGGTCTCTATAGGGTTCCTAGTGTCTCTATAGGGTCTCTAGGGTCTCTCTAGGGTATCTATAGGGTCCCTAGGGTCTCTATAGGGTCTCTATAGGATCCCTAGGGTCTCTATAGTGTCTCTATAGGGTTCCTAGGGTCTCTATAGGTTCCCTAGGGTCTCTATAGGGTCTCTATAGGGTCTCTAGGGTCTCTATAGGGTCTCTGTAGGGTCCCTAGGGTCTCTATAGGGTCTCTATAGGGTTCCTAGGGTCTCTATAGGTTCCCTAGGGTCTCTATAGTGTCTCTAGGGTCTCTATAGGGTCTCTATAGTGTATCTATAGGGTCTCTAGTGTCTCTATAGGGTATCTATAGGGTCCCTAGGGTCTCTATAGGGTCTCTATAGGGTCTCTAGGGTCTCTATAGGGTCTCTCTAGGATCCCTAGGGTCTCTATAGGGTCTCTATAGGGTTCCTAGGGTCTCTATAGGTTCCCTAGGGTCTCTATAGGGTCTCTAGGGTCTCTATAGGGTCTCTATAGGGTCTCTAGTGTCTCTATAGGGTCTCTATAGGGTCCCTAGGGTCTCTATAGGGTCTCTATAGGGTTCCTAGGGTCTCTATAGGGTCTCTAGGGTCTCTATAGGGTCTCTATAGGGTCCCTAGGGTCTCTATAGGGTCTCTATAGGGTTCCTAGGGTCTCTATAGTGTCCCTAGGGTCTCTATAGAGTCTCTAAGGTCTCTCTAGGGTCTCTATAGGGTCTCTAGGGTCTCTCTAGGGTCTCTATAGGGTCTCTATGGTCTCTATAGGGTCGCTATAGGGTCTCTAGGGTCTCTATACGGTCTCTATAGGTTTCCTAGGGTCTCTATAGGGTCTCTAGTGTCTCTATAGGGTCTCTATAGGATCCCTAGGGTCTCTATAGGGTCTCTATAGGGTCTCTATAGGGTTCCTAGGGTCTCTATAGGGTCCCTAGGGTCTCTATAGGGTCTCTAGGGTCACTATATGGACTCTATAGGGTCCCTAGGGTCTCTATAGGGTCTCTATAGGGTTCCTAGTGTCTCTATAGGTTCCCTAGGGTCTCTATAGGGTCTCTAGGGCCTCTATAGGGTCTCTATAGGGCCTCTAGTGTCTCTATAGGGTCTCTATAGGGTTTCTAGGGTCTCTATAGGGTCTCTATAGGGTTTCTAGGGTCTCTATAGGGTCTCTATAGGGTCTCCAGGGCCTCTATAGGGTCTCTATAGGGTCCCTAGGGTCTCTATAGGGTCTCTATAGGGTTACTAGGGTCTCTATAGGGTCCCTAGGGTCTCTATAGTGTCTCTAGGGTCTCTCTAGGGTCTCTATAGGGTCTCTAGGGTCTCCCTAGGGTCTCTATAGGGTCTCTAGGGTCTGTATAGGGTCTCTATAGGGTCCCTAGGGTCTCTATAGGGTCTCTAGGGTCTCTCTAGGGTCTCTATAGGGTCTCTAGGGTCTCTATAGGGTCTCTATAGGGTTCCTAGGGTCTCTAAAGGGTCTCTAGGGTCTCTCTAGGGTCTCTATAGGGTCTCTAGGGTCTCTATAGGGTCTCTAGGGTCTCTCTAGGGTCTCTATAGGGTCTCTAGGGTCTCTATACGGTCACTATAGGGTTCCTAGGATCTCTATAGGGTCTCTATAGGGTCTCTAGGGTCTCTATACGGTCTCTATAGTGTCTCTATAGGGTTCCTAGGATCTCTATAGGGTCTCTATAGGGTCTATAGTGTCTCTATAGGGTCTCTATAGGGTCCCTAGGGTCTCTATAGGGTCTCTATAGGGTCTCTATAGGGTCTCTAGTGTCTCTATAGGGTCTCTATAGGGTCCCTAGGGTCTCTATAGGGTCTCTATAGGTTCCCTAGGGTCTCTCTAGGGTCTCTATAGGGTCTCTAGGGTCTCTATAGGGTCTCTATAGGGTCTCTAGGGTCTCTATACGGTCTCTATAGGGTTCCTAGGGTCTCTCTAGGGTCTCTCTAGGGTCTCTAGGGTCTCTCTAGGGTCTCTATACGGTCTCTATAGGGTCCCTAGGGTCTCTATAGGGTCTCTAGGGTCTCTCTAGGGTCTCTCTAGGGTCTCTAGGGTCTCTCTAGGGTCTCTATAGGGTCTCTACGGTCTCTCTAGGGTCTCTATAGGGTATCTATAGGGTCCCTAGGGTCTCTATAGGGTCTCTATAGGGTTCCTAGGGTCTCTATAGGGTTCCTAGGGTCTCTATAGGGTCTCTATAGGGTCTCTAGGGTCTCTATAGGGTCTCTATAGGATCCCTAGGGTCTCTATAGGGTCTCTATAGGGTTCCTAGGGTCTCTATAGGTTCCCTAGGGTCTCTATAGGGTCTCTAGTGTCTCTATAGGGTCTCTATAGGGTCCCTAGGGTCTCTATAGGGTCTCTACAGGGTTCCTAGGGTCTCTATAGGGTCTCTATAGGGTCTCTAGGGTCTCTATAGGGTCTCTATAGGGTCCCTAGGGTCTCTATAGCGTCTCTACAGGGTTCCTAGGGTCTCTATAGGGTCTCTAGGGTCTCTATAGGGTCTCTATAGGGTTCCTAGGGTCTCTATAGGGTCTCTATAGGGTCTCTAATGTCTCTATAGGGTCTCTATAGGTTCCCTAGGGTCTCTATAGGGTCTCTATAGGGTTCCTAGGGTCTCTATAGGGTCCCTAGTGTCTCTATAGGGTCTCTAGGGTCTCTCTAGGGTCTCTATAGGGTCTCTAGGGTCTCTCTAGGGTGCCTATAGGGTCTCTCGGGTCTCTATAGGGTCTCTATAGGGTCTCTAGGGTCTCTATAGGGTCTCTATAGGGTCTCTAGGGTCTCTATACGGTCTCTATAGGGTTCCTAGGGTCTCTATAGGGTCTCTATAGGGTCTCTATAGGGTCTCTAAGGTCTCTATAGGGTCTCTATAAGGTACCTAGGGTCTCTATAGGGTCTCTATAGGGTTCCTAGGGTCTCTATAGGGTCCCTAGGGTCTCTATAGGGTCTCTAGAGGATCCCTAGGGTCTCTATAGGTTCTCTATAGGGTTCCTAGGGTCTCTATAGGTTCCCTAGGGTCTCTATAGGGTCTCTAGGGTCTCTATAGGGTCTCTATAGGGTCTCTAGTGTCTCTATAGGGTCTCTATAGGGTCCCTAGGGTCTCTATAGGGTCTCTATAGGGTCTCTATAGGGTCTCTAGGGTCTCTATAGGGTCTCTATAGGATCCCTAGGGTCTCTATAGGGTCTCTATAGGGTTCCTAGGGTCTCTATAGGTTCCCTAGGGTCTCTATAGGGTCTCTATAGGGCCTCTAGTGTCTCTATTGGGTCTCTATAGGGTTTCTAGGGTCTCTATAGGGTCTCTATAGGGTCCCTAGGGTCTCTATAGGGTCTCTAGGGTCTCTCTAGGGTCTCTATATGGTCTCTAGGGTCTCTCTAGGGTCTCTATAGGGTCTCTAGGGTCTCTCTAGGGTGCCTATAGGGTCTCTCGGGTCTCTATAGGGTCTCTATAGGGTCTCTAGGGTCTCTATAGGGTCTCTATAGGGTCTCTAGGGTCTCTATACGGTCTCTATAGGGTTCCTAGGGTCTCTATAGGGTCTCTATAGGGTCTCTAAGGTCTCTATAGGGTCTCTATAAGGTACCTAGGGTCTCTATAGGGTCTCTATAGGGTCCCTAGGGTCTCTATAGTGTCTCTACGGTCTCTCTAGGGTATCTATAGGGTCTCTATAGGGTCCCTAGGGTCTCTATAGTGTCTCTATAGGGTTCCTAGGGTCT
The DNA here is from genome assembly GCF_037157495.1 of Lathamus discolor. Classification (NCBI taxonomy): domain Eukaryota; kingdom Metazoa; phylum Chordata; class Aves; order Psittaciformes; family Psittacidae; genus Lathamus; species Lathamus discolor. The sequence goes on along the minus strand of NW_027069345.1, from coordinate 18,637 downwards.
CTATAGGGTTCCTAGGGCCTCTATAGGGTCTCTATAGGGCCTCTAGTGTCTCTATTGGGTCTCTATAGGGTTTCTAGGGTCTCTATAGGGTCTCTATAGGGTCCCTAGGGTCTCTATAGGGTCTCTAGGGTCTCTCTAGTGTCTCTATAGGGTCTCTAGGGTCTCTCTAGGGTCTCTATAGGGTCTCTAGGGTCTCTATACGGTCTCTATAGGGTTCCTAGGGTCTCTATAGGGTCTCTATAGGGTCTCTATAGGGTTACTAGGGTCTCTATAGGGTCCCTAGGGTCTCTATAGTGTCTCTAGGGTCTCTCTAGGGTCTCTATAGGGTCTCTAGGGTCTCTATAGGGTCTCTATAGGGTCCCTAGGGTCTCTATAGGGTCTCTATAGGGTTCCTAGGGTCTCTATATGGTCTCTATAGGGTCTCTATAGGGTCTCTAGTGTCTCTATAGTGTGTCTATACGGTCTCTAGTGTCTCTATAGGGTCTCTATAGGGTCCCTAGGGTCTCTATAGGGTCTCTATAGGGTCCCTAGGGTCTCTATAGGGTCTCTATAGGGTTCCTAGTGTCTCTATAGGGTCTCTAGGGTCTCTCTAGGGTATCTATAGGGTCCCTAGGGTCTCTATAGGGTCTCTATAGGATCCCTAGGGTCTCTATAGTGTCTCTATAGGGTTCCTACTGTCTCTATAGGTTCCCTAGGGTCTCTATAGGGTCTCTATAGGGTTTCTAGGGTCTCTATAGGGTCTCTGTAGGATCCCTAGGGTCTCTATAGGGTCTCTATAGGGTTCCTAGGGTCTCTATAGGTTCCCTAGGGTCTCTATAGTGTCTCTAGGGTCTCTATAGGGTCTCTATAGTGTCTCTATAGGGTCTCTAGTGTCTCCATAGGGTCTCTATAGGGTCCCTAGGGTCTCTATAGGGTCTCTATAGGGTCTCTAGGGTCTCTATAGGGTCTCTGTAGGATCCCTAGGGTCTCTATAGGGTCTCTATAGGGTTCCTAGGGTCTCTATAGGGTCTCTATAGGGACTCTAGTGTCTCTATAGGGTCTCTATAGGGTCCCTAGGGTCTCTATAGGGTCTCTATAGGGTCTCTATAGGGTCCCTAGGGTCTCTATAGGGTCTCTAGGGTCACTATATGGACTCTATAGGGTCCCTAGGGTCTCTATATTGTCTCTATAGGGTTCCTAGGGTCTCTATAGGTTCCCTAGGGTCTCTATAGGGTCTCTAGGGCCTCTATAGGGTCTCTATAGGGCCTCTAGTGTCTCTATTGGGTCTCTATAGTTTTTCTAGGGTCTCTATAGGGTCTCTATAGGGTCCCTAGGGTCTCTATACGGTCTCTATAGGGTTCCTAGGGTCTCTATAGGGTCTCTATAGGGTCTCTATAGGGTTACTAGGGTCTCTATAGGGTCCCTAGGGTCTCTATAGTGTCTCTAGGGTCTCTCTAGGGTCTCTATAGGGTCTCTAGGGTCTCTATAGGGTCTCTATAGGGTCCCTAGGGTCTCTATAGGGTCTCTATAGGGTCTCTAGTGTCTCTATAGTGTCTCTATACGGTCTCTAGTGTCTCTATAGGGTCTCTATAGGGTCCCTAGGGTCTCTATAGGGTCTCTATAGGGTTCCTAGTGTCTCTATAGGGTCTCTAGGGTCTCTCTAGGGTATCTATAGGGTCCCTAGGGTCTCTATAGGGTCTCTATAGGATCCCTAGGGTCTCTATAGTGTCTCTATAGGGTTCCTAGGGTCTCTATAGGGTTCCTAGGGTCTCTATAGGGTCTCTATAGGGTCTCTAGGGTCTCTCTAGGGTCTCTATAGGGTTCCTAGGGTCTCTATAGGGTCTCTATAGGGTCTCTATAGGGTTCCTAGGATCTCTATAGGGACTCTATAGGGTCTATAGTGTCTCTATAGGGTCTCTATAGGGTCCCTAGGGTCTCTATAGGGTCTCTATAGGGTCTCTATAGGGTCTCTAGGGTCTCTCTAGGGTCTCTATAGGATCTCTCGGGTCTCTATAGGGTCTCTATAGGGTTCCTAGGGTCTCTATAGGTTCCCTAGGGTCTCTATAGTGTCTCTAGGGTCTCTCTAGGGTCTCTATAGGGTCTCTAGTGTCTCTATAGGGTCTCTATAGGGTCCCTAGGGTCTCTATAGGGTCTCTATAGGTTCCCTAGGGTCTCTCTAGGGTCTCTATAGGGTCTCTAGGGTCTCTATAGGGTCTCTATAGGGTCTCTAGTGTCTCTATACGGTCTCTATAGGGTTCCTAGGGTCTCTCTAGGGTCTCTCTAGGGTCTCTAGGGTCTCTCTAGGGTCTCTATACGGTCTCTATAGGGTCCCTAGGGTCTCTATAGGGTCTCTATAGGGTTCCTAGGGTCTCTATAGGGTCCCTAGGGTCTCTATAGGGTCTCTAGGGTCTCTCTAGGGTCTCTCTAGGGTCTCTAGGGTCTCTCTAGGGTCTCTCTAGGGTCTCTACGGTCTCTCTAGGGTCTCTATAGGGTCTCTATAGGGTCCCTAGGGTCTCTATAGGGTCTCTATAGGGTTCCTAGGGTCTCTATAGGGTTCCTAGGGTCTCTATAGGGTCTCTATAGGGTCTCTAGGGTCTCTCTAGGGGCTCTATAGGGTCTCTTGAGTCTCTATAGGTTCCCTAGGGTCTCTATAGGGTCTCTATAGGGTCTCTAGGGTCTCTATAGGGTCTCTATAGGATCCCTAGGGTCTCTATAGGGTCTCTATAGGGTTCCTAGGGTCTCTATAGGTTCCCTAGGGTCTCTATAGGGTCTCTAGTGTCTCTATAGGGTCTCTATAGGGTCCCTAGGGTCTCTATAGGGTCTCTACAGGGTTCCTAGGGTCTCTATAGGGTCTCTATAGGGTCTCTAGGGTCTCTATAGGGTCTCTATAGGGTCCCTAGGGTCTCTATAGGGTCTCTACAGGGTTCCTAGGGTCTCTATAGGGTCTCTATAGGGTCTCTAGGGTCTCTATAGGGTCTCTATAGGGTTCCTAGGGTCTCTATAGGTTCCCTAGGGACTCTATAGGGTTCCTAGGGTCTCTATAGGGTCTCTATAGGGTCTCTAGTGTCTCTATAGGGTCTCTATAGGTTCTCTAGGGTCTCTATAGGGTCTCTATAGGGTTCCTAGGGTCTCTATAGGGTTCCTAGTGTCTCTATAGGGTATCTAGGGTCTCTATAGGGTCCCTAGTGTCTCTATAGGGTCTCTATAGGGTTCCTAGGGTCTCTCTAGGGTCTCTCTAGGGTCTCTAGGGTCTCTCTAGGGTCTCTATACGGTCTCTATAGGGTCCCTAGGGTCTCTATAGGGTCTCTATAGGGTTCCTAGGGTCTCTATAGGGTCCCTAGGGTCTCTATAGGGTCTCTAGGGTCTCTCTATGGTCTCTCTAGGGTCTCTAGGGTCTCTCTAGGGTCTCTATAGGGTCTCTACGGTCTCTCTAGGGTCTCTATAGGGTCTCTATAGGGTCCCTAGGGTCTCTATAGGGTCTCTATAGGGTTCCTAGGGTCTCTATAGGGTTCCTAGGGTCTCTATAGGGTCTCTATAGGGTCTCTAGGGTCTCTCTAGGGTCTCTATAGGGTCTCTTGAGTCTCTATAGGTTCCCTAGGTTCTCTATAGGGTCTCTATAGGGTCTCTAGGGTCTCTATAGGGTCTCTATAGGATCCCTAGGGTCTCTATAGGGTCTCTATAGGGCTCCTAGGGTCTCTATAGGTTCCCTAGGGTCTCTATAGGGTCTCTAGTGTCTCTATAGGGTCTCTATAGGGTCTCTAGGGTCTCTATAGGGTCTCTATAGGGTCCCTAGGGTCTCTATAGGGTCTCTACAGGGTTCCTAGGGTCTCTATAGGGTCTCTATAGGGTGTCTAGGGTCTCTATAGGGTCTCTATAGGGTTCCTAGGGTCTCTATAGGTTCCCTAGGGACTCTATAGGGTTCCTAGGGTCTCTATAGGGTCTCTATAGGGTCTCTAGTGTCTCTATAGTGTCTCTATAGGTTCTCTAGGGTCTCTATAGGGTCTCTATAGGGTTTCTAGGGTCTCTATAGGGTCTCTATAGGGTCTCTAGGGCCTCTATAGGGTCTCTATAGGGTCCCTAGGGTCTCTATAGGGTCTCTATAGGGTTACTAGGGTCTCTATAGGGTCCCTAGGGTCTCTATAGTGTCTCTAGGGTCTCTCTAGGGTCTCTATAGGGTCTCTAGGGTCTCCCTAGGGTCTCTATAGGGTCTCTAGGGTCTGTATAGGGTCTCTATAGGGTCCCTAGGGTCTCTATAGGGTCTCTAGGGTCTCTCTAGGGTCTCTATAGGGTCTCTAGGGTCTCTATAGGGTCTCTATAGGGTTCCTAGGGTCTCTAAAGGGTCTCTAGGGTCTCTCTAGGGTCTCTATAGGGTCTCTAGGGTCTCTCTAGGGTCTCTATAGGGTCTCTAGGGTCTCTATACGGTCACTATAGGGTTCCTAGGATCTCTATAGGGTCTCTATAGGGTCTCTAGGGTCTCTATACGGTCTCTATAGGGTCTCTATAGGGTTCCTAGGATCTCTATAGGGTCTCTATAGGGTCTATAGTGTCTCTATAGGGTCTCTATAGGGTCCCTAGGGTCTCTATAGGGTCTCTATATGGTCTCTATAGGGTCTCTAGGGTCTCTATAGGGTCTCTATAGGATCTCTCGGGTCTCTATAGGGTCTCTATAGGGTTCCTAGGGTCTCTATAGGTTCCCTAGGGTCTCTATAGTGTCTCTAGGGTCTCTATAGGGTCTCTATAGGGTCTCTAGTGTCTCTATAGGGTCTCTATAGGGTCCCTAGGGTCTCTATAGGGTCTCTATAGGTTCCCTAGGGTCTCTCTAGGGTCTCTATAGGGTCTCAAGGGTCTCTATAGGGTCTCTATATGGTCTCTAGTGTCTCTATAGGGTTCCTAGGGTCTCTCTAGGGTCTCTCTAGGGTCTCTAGGGTCTCTCTAGGGTCTCTATACGGTCTCTATAGGGTCCCTAGGGTCTCTATAGGGTCTCTATAGGGTTCCTTGGGTCTCTATAGGGCCCCTAGGGTCTCTATAGGGTCTCTAGGGTCTCTCTAGGGTCTCTCTAGGGTCTCTAGGGTCTCTCTAGGGTCTCTATAGGGTCTCTACGGTCTCTCTAGGGTCTCTATAGGGTCTCTATAGGGTCCCTAGGGTCTCTATAGGGTCTCTATAGGGTTCCTAGGGTCTCTATAGGGTTCCTAGGGTCTCTATAGGGTGTCTATAGGGTCTCTAGGGTCTCTCTAGGGTCTCTATAGGGTCTCTTGAGTCTCTATAGGTTCCCTAGGGTCTCTATAGGGTCTCTATAGGGTCTCTAGGGTCTCTATAGGGTCTCTATAGGATCCCTAGGGTCTCTATAGGGTCTCTATAGGGTTCCTAGGGTCTCTATAGGTTCCCTAGGGTCTCTATAGGGTCTCTAGTGTCTCTATAGGGTCTCTATAGGGTCCCTAGGGTCTCTATAGGGTCTCTACAGGGTTCCTAGGGTCTGTATAGGGTCTCTATAGGGTCTCTAGGGTCTCTATAGGGTCTCTATAGGGTCCCTAGGGTCTCTATAGGGTCTCTACAGGGTTCCTAGGTTCTCTATAGGGTCTCTATAGGGTCTCTAGGGTCTCTATAGGGTCTCTATAGGGTTCCTAGGGTCTCTATATGTTCCCTAGGGACTCTATAGGGTTCCTAGGGTCTCTATAGGGTCTCTATAGGGTCTCTAGTGTCTCTATAGGGTCTCTATAGGTTCTCTAGGGTCTCTATAGGGTCTCTATAGGGTTCCTAGGGTCTCTATAGGGTCCCTAGTGTCTCTATAGGGTATCTAGGGTCTCTATAGTGTCCCTAGTGTCTCTATAGGGTCTCTAGGGTCTCTCTAGGGTCTCTATAGGGTCTCTAGGGTCTCTCTAGGGTGCCTATAGTGTCTCTCGGGTCTCTATAGGGTCTCTATAGGGTCTCTAGGGTCTCTATAGGGTCTCTATAGGTTCTCTAGGGTCTCTATACGGTCTCTATAGGGTTCCTAGGGTTTCTATAGGGTCTCTATAGGGTCTCTAAGGTCTCTATAGGGTCTCTAAAAGGTACCTAGGGTCTCTATAGGGTCTCTATAGGGTTCCTAGGGTCTCTATAGGGTCCCTAGGGTCTCTATAGGGTCTCTAGAGGATCCCTAGGGTCTCTATAGGTTCTCTATAGGGTTCCTAGGGTCTCTATAGGTTCCCTAGGGTCTCTATAGGGTCTCTAGGGTCTCTATAGGGTCTCTATAGGGTCTCTAGTGTCTCTATAGGGTCTCTATAGGGTCCCTAGGGTCTCTATAGGGTGTCTATAGGGTCTCTATAGGGTCTCTAGGGTCTCTATAGGGTCTCTATAGGATCCCTAGGGTCTCTATAGGGTCTGTATAGGGTTCCTAGGGTCTCTATAGGTTCCCTAGGGTCTCTATAGGGTCTCTAGGGTCTCTATAGGGTCTCTATAGGGTTCCTAGGGTCTCTATAGGGTCCCTAGGGTCTCTACAGTGTCTCTACGGTCTCTCTAGGGTATCTATAGGGTCTCTATAGGGTCCCTAGGGTCTCTATAGTGTCTCTATAGGGTTCCTAGGGTCTCTATAGGGTTCCTAGGGTCTCTATAGGGTCTCTATAGGGTTCCTAGGGTCTCTATAGGGTCTCTAGGTTCTCTCTAGGGTCTCTATAGGGTCTCTTGGGTCTCTATAGGGTGTCTACAGGGTTCCTAGGGTCTCTATAGGGTCTCTATAGGGTCTCTAGGGTCTCTATAGGGTCTCTATAGGGTTCCTAGGGTCACTATAGGTTCCCTAGGGACTCTATAGGGTTCCTAGGGTCTCTATAGGGTCTCTATAGGGTCTCTAGTGTCTCTATGGGGTCTCTATAGGTTCCCTAGGGTCTCTATAGGGTCTCTATAGGGTTCCTAGGGTCTCTATAGGGTCCCTAGTGTCTCTATAGGGTATCTAGGGTCTCTATAGGGTCCCTAGTGTCTCTATAGGGTCTCTAGGGTCTCTCTAGTGTCTCTATAGGGTCTCTAGGGTCTCTCTAGGGTGCCTATAGGGTCTCTCGGGTCTCTATAGTGTCTCTATTGGGTCTCTAGGGTCTCTATAGGGTCTCTATAGGGTCTCTAGGGTCTCTATACGGTCTCTATAGGGTTCCTAGGGTCTCTATAGGGTCTCTATAGGGTCTCTAAGGTCTCTATAGGGTCTCTATAAGGTACCTAGGGTCTCTATAGGGTCTCTATAGGGTTCCTAGGGTCTCTATAGGGTCCCTAGGGTCTCTATAGGGTCTCTAGAGGATCCCTAGGGTCTCTATAGGTTCTCTATAGGGTTCCTAGGGTCTCTATAGGTTCCCTAGGGTCTCTATAGGGTCTCTAGGGTCTCTATAGGGTCTCTATAGGGTCTCTAGTGTCTCTATAGGGTCTCTATAGGGTCCCTAGGGTCTCTATAGGGTCTCTATAGGGTCTCTATAGGGTCTCTAGGGTCTCTATAGGGTCTCTATAGGATCCCTAGGGTCTCTATAGGGTCTCTATAGGGTTCCTAGGGTCTCTATAGGTTCCCTAGGGTCTCTATAGGGTCTCTAGGGTCTCTATAGGGTCTCTATAGGGTTCCTAGGGTCTCTATAGGGTCCCTAGGGTCTCTATAGTGTCTCTACGGTCTCTCTAGGGTATCTATAGGGTCTCTATAGGGTCCCTAGGGTCTCTATAGTGTCTCTATAGGGTTCCTAGGGTCTCTATAGGGTTCCTAGGGTCTCTATAGGGTCTCTATAGGGTTCCTAGGGTCTCTATACGGTCTCTAGGTTCTCTCTAGGGTCTCTATAGGGTCTCTTGGGTCTCTATAGGGTCTCTAGTGTCTCTATAGGGTCTCTATAGGGTCCCTAGTGTCTCTATAGGGTCTCAATAGGATCCCTAGGGTCTCTATAGGGTCTCTATAGGGTTCCTAGGGTCTCTATAGGTTCCCTAGGGTCTCTATAGGGTCTCTATAGGGTCTCTAGGGTCTCTATAGGGTCTCTGTAGGATCCCTAGGGTCTCTATAGGTTCTCTATAGGGTTCCTAGGGTCTCTATAGGTTCCCTAGGGTCTCTATAGGGTCTCTAGGGTCTCTATAGGGTCTCTATAGGGTCTCTAGTGTCTCTATAGGGTCTCTATAGGGTCCCTAGGGTCTCTATAGGGTCTCTACAGGGTTCCTAGGGTCTCTATAGGATCTCTATAGGGTCTCTAGGGTCTCTATAGGGTCTCTATAGGGTTCCTAGGGTCTCTATAGGGTCTCTATAGGGTTCCTAGGGTCTCTATAGGTTCCCTAGGGACTCTATAGGGTTCCTAGGGTCTCTATAGGGTCTCTATAGGGTCTCTAGTGTCTCTATAGGGTCTCTATAGGGTCCCTAGGGTCTCTATAGGGTCTCTATAGGGTTCCTAGGGTCTCTATAGGGTCCCCTAGGGTCTCTATAGTGTCTCTAAGGTCTCTCTAGGGTCTTTATAGGGTTCCTAGGGTCTCTATAGGGTCTCTAGGGTCTCTATAGGGTCTCTATAGGGTCTCTAGGGTCTCTATACGGTCTCTATAGGTTTCCTAGGGTCTCTATAGGGTCTCTATAGGGTCTCTAGTGTCTCTATAGGGTCTCTATAGGGTCCCTAGGGTCTCTATAGGGTCTCTATAGGGTCTCTATAGGGTTCCTAGGGTCTCTATAGGGTCCCTAGGGTCTCTATAGGGTCTCTAGGGTCTCTATAGGGACTCTATAGGGTCCCTAGGGTCTCTATAGGGTCTCTATAGGGTTCCTATGGTCTCTATAGGTTCCCTAGGGTCTCTATAGGGTCTCTATAGGGTCTCTAGGGTCTCTATAGGGTCTCTATAGGGTCCCTAGGGTCTCTATAGGGTCTCTAGGGTCTCTCTAGAGTCTCTATAGGGTCTCTAGGGTCTCTCTAGGGTCTCTATAGGGTCTCTAGGGTCTCTATAGGGTCTCTATAGGGTTCCTAGGGTCTCTATAGGGTCCCTAGGGTCTCTATAGGGTCTCTAGGGTCTCTCTAGTGTCTCTATAGGGTCTCTAGGGTCTCTCTAGGGTCTCTATAGTGTCTCTAGGGTCTCTCTAGGGTCTCTATAGGGTCTCTAGGGTCTCTATACTGTCTCTATAGGGTTCCTAGGGTCTCTATAGGGTCTCTAGGGTCTCTATAGGGTCCCTAGGGTCTCTATAGGGTCTCTAGGGTCTCTCTAGGGTCTCTATAGGGTCTCTAGGGTCTCTCTAGGGTCTCTATAGGGTCTCTTGGGTCTCTATAGGGTCTCTATAGGGTCTCTAGGGTCTCTATACGGTCTCTATAGGGTCTCTATAGGGTCCCTAGGGTCTCTATAGGGTCTCTATAGGGTCTCTATAGGGTCCCTAGGGTCTCTATAGGGTCTCTATAGGGTTCCTAGGGTCTCTATAGGTTCCCTAGTGTCTCTACAGGGTCTCTATAGGGTCTCTAGTGTCTCTCTAGGGTCTCTCTAGGGTCTCTAGGGTCTCTATAGGGTCTCTATAGGGTCCCTAGGGTCTCTATAGGGTCTCTATAGGGTTCCTAGGGTCTCTATAGTGTCCCTAGGGTCTCTATAGGGTCTCTAGGGTCTCTCTAGGGTCTCTCTAGGGTCTCTATATGGTCTCTATAGGGTCTCTAGGGTCTCTAAAGGGTCTCTATAGGGTCTCTAGGGTCTCTATAGGGTCTCTATAGGGTCTCTAGGGTCTCTATAGGGACTCTATAGGGTCCCTAGGGTCTCTATAGGGTCTCTATAGGGTTCCTAGGGTCTCTATAGGTTCCCTAGGGTCTCTATAGGGTCTCTAGGGTCTCTATAGGGTCTCTATAGGGTCCCTAGGGTCTCTATAGGGTCTCTATAGGGTTCCTAGGGTCTCTATAGGGTCCCTAGTGTCTCTATAGGGTCTCTAGGGTCTCTCTAGGGTCTCTATAGGGTCTCTAGGGTCTCTATAGGGTCTCTATATGGTCCCTACGGTCTCTATAGGGTCTCTATAGGGTCTCTATAGGGTCTCTAGGGTCTCTATAGGGTCTCTATATGATCCCTAGGGTCTCTATAGGGTCTCTATAGGGTTTCTAGGGTCTCTATAGGGTCCCTAGGGTCTCTATAGGGTCTCTAGTGTCTCTCTAGTGTCTCTATAGGGTCTCTAGTGTCTCTATAGTGTCTCTATAGGGTCCCTAGTGTCTCTATAGGGTCTCTATAGGGTTCCTAGGGTCTCTATAGGGTCCCTAGGGTCTCTATAGGGTCTCTAGGGTCTCTCTAGGGTCTCTATAGGGTCTCTTGGGTCTCTATAGGGTCTCTATAGGGTTCCTAGGGTCTCTATAGGGTCCCTAGGGTCTCTATAGGGTCTCTATAGGGTTCCTAGGGTCTCTATAGGGTCTCTAGGGTCATTCTAGGGTCTCTATAGGTCTCTTGGGTCTCTATAGGGTCTCTATAGGGTCTCTATAGGGTCTCTATAGGGTCCCTAGGGTCTCTATAGGGTCTCTATAGGGTCTCTCTAGGGTCTCTAGGTTCTCTATAGGGTCTCTATAGGGTCCCTAGGGTCTCTATAGGGTCTCTATAGGGTCTCTAGGGTCTCTATAGTGTCTCTATAGGGTCCCTAGAGTCTCTATAGGGTCTCTATAGGGTTCCTAGAGTCTCTATAGGGTCCCTAGGGTCTCTATAGGGTCTCTAGGGTCTCTCTAGGGTCTCTATAGGGTCCTTAGGGTCTCTATAGTGTCTCTATAGGGTCCCTAGGGTCTCTATAGGGTCTCTATAGGGCTCCTAGGGTCTCTATATGGTCTCTATAGGGTCTCTATAGGGTCTCTAGTGTCTCTATAGGGTCTCTATAGGGTCCCTAGGGTCTCTATAGGGTCTCTATAGGGTCTCTATAGGGTTCCTAGGGTCTCTATAGGGTCCCTAGGGTCTCTATAGGGTCTCTAGGGTCTCTATAGGGTCTCTATAGGGTCTCTCTAGGGTCTCTAGGTTCTCTATAGGGTCTCTATAGGGTCCCTAGGGTCTCTATAGGGTCTCTATAGGGTCTCTAGGGTCTCTATAGTGTCTCTATAGGGTCCCTAGAGTCTCTATAGGGTCTCTATAGGGTTCCTAGAGTCTCTATAGGGTCCCTAGGGTCTCTATAGGGTCTCTAGGGTCTCTCTAGGGTCTCTATAGGGTCCTTAGGGTCTCTATAGTGTCTCTATAGGGTCCCTAGGGTCTCTATAGGGTCTCTATAGGGCTCCTAGGGTCTCTATATGGTCTCTATAGGGTCTCTATAGGGTCTCTAGTGTCTCTATAGGGTCTCTATAGGGTCCCTAGGGTCTCTATAGGGTCTCTATAGGGTCTCTATAGGGTTCCTAGGGTCTCTATAGGGTCCCTAGGGTCTCTATAGGGTCTCTAGGGTCTCTCTAGGGTCTCTCTAGGGTCTCTAGGGTCTCTATAGGGTCTCTATAGGGTCTCTAGGGTCTCTCTAGGGTCTCTCTAGGGTCTCTAGGGTCTCTATAGGGTCTCTATATGGTCCCTAGGGTCTCTATAGGGTCTCTAGGGTCTCTCTAGGGTCTCTCTAGGGTCTCTAGGGTCTCTGTAGGGTCTCTATAGGGTTCCTAGTGTCTCTATAGGTTCCCTAGGGACTCTATAGGGTCTCTAGTGTCTCTATAGGGTCTCTATAGGGTCCCTAGGGTCTCTATAGGGTCTCTATAGGGTTCCTAGGGTCTCTATAGGTTCCCTAGGGTCTCTATAGGGTCTCTATAGGGTCTCTAGTGTTTCTATAGGGTCTCTATAGGGTCCCTAGGGTCTCTATAGGGTCTCTATAGGGTCCCTAGTGTCTCTATAGGGTCTCTAGGGTCTCTCTAGGTCTCTATAGGGTCTCTAGGGTCTCTCTAGGGTCTCTATAGGGTCTATAGTGTATCTATAGGGTCTCTATAGGGTCCCTAGGGTCTCTATAGGGTCCCTATAGGGTCTCTATAGGGTCTCTAGGGTCTCTATAGGGTCTCTATAGGGTTCCTAGGGTCTCTATAGGTTCCCTAGGGTCTCTATAGGGTCTCTAGGTCCTCTATAGTGTATCTATAGGGCCTCTAGTGTCTCTATAGGGTCTCTATAGGGTCCCTAGGGTCTCTATAGGGTCTCTATAGGGTCCCTAGTGTCTCTATAGGGTCTCCAGGGTCTCTCTAGGGTCTCTATAGGGTCTCTAGGGTCTCTCTTGGGTCTCTATAGGGTCTCCAGGGTCTCTCTAGGGTCTCTATAGGGTCTCTAGGGTCTCTATACGGTCTCTATAGGGTTCCTAGGGTCTCTATATTGTCTCTATAGGGTCTCTAGGGCCTCTATAGGGTCTCTATAGGGTCCCTAGGGTCTCTATAGGGTCTCTATAGGGTTCCTAGGGTCTCTATAGGGTCCCTAGGGTCTCTATAGTGTCTCTAGGGTCTCTCTAGGGTCTCTATATGGTCTCTAGGGTCTCTCTAGGGTGTCTATAGGGTCTCTAGGGTCTCTATAGGGTCTCTATAGGGTTCCTAGGGTCTCTATAAGGTCCCTAGGGTCTCTCTAGGGTCTCTCTAGGGTCTCTAGGGTCTCTCTAGGGTCTCTATAGGGTCTCTAGGGTCTCTATAGGGTCTCTATAGGGTCTCTAGGGTCTCTCTAGGGTCTCTCTAGGGTCTCTAGGGTCTCTCTAGGGTCTCTATAGGGTCTCTAGGGTCTCTATAGGGTCCCTAGGGTCTCTATAGGGTCTCTATAGGGTCTCTATAGGGTCCCTAGGGTCTCTATAGGGTCTCTATAGGGTTCCTAGGGTCTCTATAGGGTCCCTAGGGTCTCTATAGGGTCTCTAGGGTCTCTATAGGGTCTCTATAGGGTCTCTATAGGGTCCCTAGGGTCTCTATAGGGTCTCTATAGGGTTCCTAGGGTCTCTATAGGGTTCCTAGGGTCTCTATAGGGTCCCTAGGGTCTCTATAGGGTCTCTATAGGGTTCCTAGGGTCTCTATAGGGTCTCTAGGGTCACTCTAGGGTCTCTATAGGGTCTCTTGGGTCTCTATAGGGTCTCTAGTGTCTCTATTGGGTCTCTATAGGGTCCCTAGGGTCTCTATAGGGTCTCTATAGGGTCTCTATAGGGTCTCTAGGGTCTCTATAGGGTCTCTATAGGGTCCCTAGGGTCTCTAATAGGGTCTCTATAGGGTTCCTAGGGTCTCTATAGGTTCCCTAGGGTCTCTATAGGGTCTCTAGGGTCTCTCTAGGGTCTCTATAGGGTCTCTTGGGTCTCTATAGGGTCTCTATAGGGTTCCTATGGTCTCTATAGGGTCCCTAGGGTCTCTATAGGGTCTCTATAGGGTTCCTAGGGTCTCTATAGTGTCTCTAGGGTCTCTCTAGGGTCTCTCTAGGGTCTCTTGTGTCTCTATAGGGTCTCTAGTGTCTCTATAGGGTCTCTATAGGGTCCCTAGGGTCTCTATAGGGTCTCTATAGGATCCCTAGGGTCTCTATAGGGTCTCTATAGGGTTCCTAGGGTCTCTATAGGTTCCCTAGGGTCTCTATAGGGTCTCTATAGGGTCTCTAGGGTCTCTATAGGGTCTCTATAGGATCCCTAGGGTCTCTATAGGGTCTCTATAGGGTTCCTAGGGTCTCTATAGGTTCCCTAGGGTCTCTATAGGGTCTCTAGGGTCTCTCTAGGGTCTCTATAGTTTCTCTAGTGTCTCTATAGGGTCTCTATAGGGTTCCTAGGGTCTCTATAGGTTCCTAGGGTCTCTATAGGGTCCCTAGGGTCTCTATAGGGTCTCTATAGGGTTCCTAGGGTCTCTATAGGGTCTCTATAGGGTCTCTAGGGTCTCTATAGGGTCTCTATAGGGTCCCTAGGGTCTCTATAGGGTCTCTATAAGGTTCCTAGGGTCTCTATAGGGTCCCTAGGTTCTCTATAGGGACTCTAGGGTCTCTATAGGGTCTCTATAGGGTTCTTAGGGTCTCTATAGGGTCTCTATAGGGTACCTAGGGTCTCTATAGGGTCTCTATAGGGTCTCTATAGGGTCTCTAGTGTCTCTATAGGGTCTCTATAGGGTCCCTAGGGTCTCTATAGGGTCTCTATAGGGTCTCTATAATGTTCCTAGGGTCTCTATAGGTTCCCTATGTTCTCTATAGGGTCTCTAGGGTAATTATAGGATCTCTATAGGGTCTCTAGTGTCTCTATAGGGTCTCTATAGGGTCCCTAGGGTCTCTATAGGGTCTCTAGGGTCTCTCTAGGGTCTCTCTAGGGTCTCTAGGGTCTCTCTAGGGTCTCTATAGGGTCTCTAGGGTCTCTATAGGGTCTCTAGGGTCTCTCTAGGGTCTCTATAGGGTCTCTAGGGTCTCTATAGGGTCTCTATAGGGTCTCTAGGGTCTCTATACGGTCTCTATAGGGTTCCTAGTGTCTCTATAGGGTCTCTATAGGGTCTCTAGGGTCTCTATAGGGTCCCTAGGGTCTCTATAGGGTCTCTAGAATCTCTCTAGGGTCTCTATAGGGTCTCTAGGGTCTCTCTAGGGTCTCTATAGGGTCTCTTGGGTCTCTATAGGGTCTCTATAGGGTCTCTAGGGTCTCTATACCGTCTCTATAGGGTCTCTAGTGTCTCTATAGTGTCTCTATAGGGTCTCTAGGGTCTTTATACGGTCTCTATAGGTTTCCTAGGGTCTCTATAGGGTCTCTATAGGGTCTCTAGTGTCTCTATAGGGTCTCTATAGGGTCCCTAGGGTCTCTATAGGGTCTCTATACGGTCTCTATAGGTTTCCTAGGGTCTCTATAGGGTCTCTATAGGGTCTCTAGTGTCTCTATAGGGTCTCTATAGGGTCCCTAGGGTCTCTATAGGGTCTCTATAGGGTCTCTATATGGTTCCTAGGGTCTCTATAGGTTCCCTATGGTCTCTATAGGGTCTCTAGGGTCTCTATAGGGTCTCTATAGGGTCCCTAGGGTCTCTATAGGGTCTCTAGGGTCTCTCTAGGGTCTCTCTAGGGTCTCTAGGGTCTCTCTAGGGTCTCTATAGGGTCTCTAGGGTCTCTATAGGGTCTCTATAGGGTCTCTAGGGTCTCTCTAGGGTCTCTGTAGGGTCTCTAGGGTCTCTCTAGGGTCTCTATAGGGTCTCTAGGGTCTCTATAGGGTCTCTATAGGGTCCCTAGGGTCTCTATACGGTCTCTATAGGGTTCCTAGTGTCTCTATAGGGTCTCTATAGGGTGTCTAGGGTCTCTATAGGGTCCCTAGGGTCTCTATACGGTCTCTAGGGTCTCTCTAGGGTCTCTATAGGGTCTCTAGGGTCTCTCTAGGGTCTCTATAGGGTCTCTTGGGTCTCTATAGGGTATCTATAGGGTCTCTAGGGTCTCTATACGGTCTCTATAGGGTCTCTAGTGTCTCTATAGTGTCTCTATAGGGTCTCTAGTGTCTCTATAGGGTCTCTATAGGGTCCCTAGGGTCTCTATAGGGTCTCTATAGGGTCTCTATAGGGTCTTTAGGGTCTCTATAGGGTCTCTATAGGGTTCCTAGGGTCTCTATAGGTTCCCTAGGGTCTCTATAGGGTCTCTATAGGGTGTCTAGGGTCTCTCTAGGGTCTCTCTAGGGTCTCTAGTGTCTCTATAGGGTCTCTATAGGGTCCCTAGGGTCTCTATAGGGTCTCTATAGGGTTCCTAGGGTCTCTATAGTGTCCCTAGGGTCTCTATAGTGTCTCTAGGGTCTCTCTAGGGTCTCTATAGGGTCTCTAGGGTCTCTATATGGTCTCTATAGGGTCTCTAGGGTCTCTATAGGGTCTCTATAGGGTCTCTAGGGTCTCTATAGGGTCTCTAGGGTCTCTATAGGGTCTCTATAGTGTCCCTAGGGTCTCTATAGGGTCTCTATAGGGTTCCTAGGGCCTCTATAGGGTCCCTAGTGTCTCTATAGGGTCTCTAGGGTCTCTCTAGGGTCTCTATAGGGTTTCTCTAGGGTGCCTATAGGGTCTCTAGGGTCTCTATAGGGTCTCTATAGGGTCTCTAGGGTCTCTATAGAGTCTCTATAGGGTCTCTAGGGTCTCTATACGGTATCTATAGGGTTCCTAGGGTCTCTATAGGGTCTCTATAGGGTCTCTAGTGTCTCTATAGGGTCTCTATAAGGTCCCTAGGGTCTCTATAGGGTCTCTATAGGGTTCCTAGTGTCTCTATAGGGTCCCTAGGGTCTCTATAGGGACTCTAGGGTCTCTATAGGGTCTCTATAGGGTTCCTAGGGTCTCTATAGGGTCTCTAGGGTCTCTCTAGGGTCTCTATAGGGTCTCTAGGGTCTCTATAGTGTCTCTAGTGTCTCTATAGGGTCTCTATAGGGTCCCTAGGGTCTCTATAGGGTCTCTATAGGGTCTCTATAGGGTCTCTAGGGTCTCTATAGGGTCTCTATAGGATCCCTAGGGTCTCTATAGGGTCCCTAGGGTCTCTATAGTGTCTCTAGTGTCTCTCTAGGGTCTCTATAGGGTCTCTAGGGTCTCTCTAGGGTGTCTATAGGGTCTCTAGGGTCTCTATAGGGTCTCTATAGGGTTCCTAGGGTCTCTATAGGGTCCCTAGGGTCTCTATAGTGTCTCTAGGGTCTCTCTAGGGTCTCTGTAGGGTCTCTAGGGTCTCTCTAGGGTCTCTATAGGGTCTCTAGGGTCTCTATAGGGTCTCTATAGGGTCTCTAGGGTCTCTATACGGTCTCTATAGGGTTCCTAGGGTCTCTATAGGGTCTCTATAGGGTCTCTAGGGTCTCTATAGGGTCTCTATAGGGTCCCTAGCGTCTCTATAGGGTCTCTAAGGTCTCTCTAGGGTCTCTGTAGGGTCTCTAGGGTCTCTATAGGGTCTCTATAGGGTCTCTAGGGTCTCTATACGGTCTCTATAGGTTTCCTAGGGTCTCTATAGGGTCTCTATAGGGTCTCTAGTGTCTCTATAGGGTCTCTATAGGGTCCCTAGGGTCTCTATAGGGTCTCTATAGGGTCTCTATAGGGTTCCTAGGGTCTCTATAGGTTCCCTATGGTCTCTATAGGGTCTCTAGGGTCTCTATAGGGTCTCTATAGGGTCTCTAGTGTCTCTATAGGGTCTCTATAGGGTCCCTAGGGTCTCTATAGGGTCTCTAGGGTCTCTCTAGGGTCTCTCTAGGGTCTCTAGGGTCTCTCTAGGGTCTCTATAGGGTCTCTAGGGTCTCTATAGGGTCTCTATAGGGTCTCTAGGGTCTCTCTAGGGTCTCTGTAGGGTCTCTAGGGTCTCTCTAGGGTCTCTATAGGGTCTCTAGGGTCTCTATAGGGTCTCTATAGGGTCTCTAGGGTCTCTATACGGTCTCTATAGGGTTCCTAGTGTCTCTATAGGGTCTCTATAGGGTCTCTAGGGTCTCTATAGGGTCCCTAGGGTCTCTATACGGTCTCTAGGGTCTCTCTAGGGTCTCTATAGGGTCTCTAGGGTCTCTCTAGGGTCTCTGTAGGGTCTCTATAGGGTCTCTAGGGTCTCTATAGGGTCTCTATATGGTTCCTAGGGTCTCTATAGGTTCCCTAGGGTCTCTATAGGGTCTCTATAGGGTGTCTAGGGTCTCTCTAGGGTCTCTCTAGGGTCTCTAGTGTCTCTATAGGGTCTCTATAGGGTCCCTAGGGTCTCTATAGGGTCTCTATAGGGTTCCTAGGGTCTCTATAGTGTCCCTAGGGTCTCTATAGTGTCTCTAGGGTCTCTCTAGGGTCTCTATAGGGTCTCTAGGGTCCCTATATGGTCTCTATAGGGTCTCTAGGGTCTCTATAGGGTCTCTATAGGGTCTCTAGGGTCTCTATGGGGTCTCTAGGGTCTCTATAGGGTCTCTATAGTGTCCCTAGTGTCTCTATAGGGTCTCTATAGGGTTCCTAGGGCCTCTATAGGGTCCCTAGTGTCTCTATAGTGTCTCTAGGGTCTCTCTAGGGTCTCTATAGGGTTTCTCTAGGGTGTCTATAGGGTCTCTAGGGTCTCTATAGGGTCTCTATAGGGTCTCTAGGGTCTCTATAGAGTCTCTATAGGGTCTCTAGGGTCTCTATAGGGTCTCTATAGGGTCTCAAGGGTCTCTATAGAGTCTCTATAGGGTCTCTAGGGTCTCTATACGGTATCTATAGGGTTCCTAGGGTCTCTATAGGGTCTCTATAGGGTCTCTAGTGTCTCTATAGGGTCTCTATAAGGTCCCTAGGGTCTCTATAGGGTCTCTATAGGGTTCCTAGGGTCTCTATAGGGTCCCTAGGGTCTCTATAGGGTCTCTAGGGTCTCTATAGGGTCTCTATAGGGTCTCTATAGGGTCCCTAGGGTCTCTATAGGGTCTCTATAGGGTTCCTAGGGTCTATAGGGTTCCTAGGGTCTCTATAGGGTCCCTAGGGTCTCTATAGGGTCTCTATAGGGTTCCTAGGGTCTCTATAGGGTCTCTAGGGTCACTCTAGGGTCTCTATAGGGTCTCTTGGGTCTCTATAGGGTCTCTAGTGTCTCTATTGGGTCTCTATAGGGTCCCTAGGGTCTCTATAGGGTCTCTATAGGGTCTCTATAGGGTCTCTAGGGTCTCTATAGGGTCTCTATAGGGTCCCTAGGGTCTCTATAGGGTCTCTATAGGGTTCCTAGGGTCTCTATAGGTTCCCTAGGGTCTCTATAGGGTCTCTAGGGTCTCTCTAGGGTCTCTATAGGGTCTCTTGGGTCTCTATAGGGTCTCTATAGGGTTCCTATGGTCTCTATAGGGTCCCTAGGGTCTCTATAGGGTCTCTATAGGGTTCCTAGGGTCTCTATAGTGTCTCTAGGGTCTCTCTAGGGTCTA